>NC_044034.1:16409977-16537380 GCF_901765095.1 Microcaecilia unicolor
GAATAAAAGGAAGACGTGGGTTACGTAGGGGCCTTTTATCAAGGTGAGCTAGAATCTCAGCTTAGCCCATCTGAATGAGGGGCTTTCCTGCATGTTACGCCAAAATTCAACGTGGCCCATTTTGAGCCATTTAAAAGCTTTTTTAAATGTCAAGTTGCACACTAATATTGCTACTCTTTGGGATTCTGCATGCAATCTTGGAGTGGAGGAGTGGCTCAGTGGTTAGAGCACGGGTCTGCCAATCCAGAGGTGTTGGGTTCAAATCCCACTGCTGCTTCTTGTGATCTTGGGCAAGTCACTTAACCCTCCATTGCCTCAGGTACAAACTTAGATTGTGAGCCCTCAGAGACAGAGAAATATCCAGTGTACCTGAATGTAACTCACCTTGAGCTACTACTGAAAAAGGTGTGAGCAAAATATAAATAATTGGGTTTCTGCCAGGTACTTGTAACCTGGATTGGCCACTGTTGGAGCAGGATACTGGGGCTAGATGGGTCTCACCCAGTGTGGGTATTCTTAAGTTACAATTAAAACAATGAACTAAAGGTAGTGAAATTATAAAATGTCATCCCTGGGATTGGTAGCTATGGAATGTTGTTACTCTTTAGGATTCCATAATCTTTCTATTCTTTGGAGTTCTACATGGAATGTTGCTAGTGGAGGCGTGGCCTAGTGGTTAGAGCATCAGTCTTGCAATCCAGAGGTGGCCGGTTCAAATCCCACTGCTGCTCCTTGTGATCTTGGGCAAGTCACTTAAACCTCCAGGTACAAACTTAGATTGTGAGCCCTCCTGGGACAGAGAAATATCCAGAGTACCTGAATGTAACTCACCTTGAGCTACTCCTGAAAAAGGTGTGAGCAAAATCTAAATAAATAAATATTTGAGATTCTACATGGAATGTTGCTACTATTTGAGATGGAATGTTAATGTTGCTATTCCACTAGACTCCATGTAGACTCACAGAAACAGAAGCCTGCGCGGCCGCATTGCTGATCTGCAAGGGCAGGCTTCTACATGGAATGTTGCCAGTGGAGGAGTAGCCTAGTGGTTAGTGCAGTGGAACATTGCTACTATTTGAGATTCTACATGGAATGTTGCTATGGTGGAGGAGTGGCCTAGTGGTTAGAGCACTGGTCTTGCAATCCAGAGGTGGCCAGTTCAAATCCCACTGCTGCTCCTTGTGATCTTGGACAAGTCACTTAACTCTCCATTGCCTCAGATACTAACTTAGATTGTGAGCCCTCCTGGGACAGAGAAATATCCAGAGTACCTGAATGTAACTCACCTTGAGCTACTCCTGAAAAAGGTGTGAGCAAAATCTAAATAAATCTGAACATGCTAGCTGATTAACACTTCTATGTCCATTCTTCACCCATGACACACCCCCTTAAAAATAGCCAATGCACACACTGACAGGCAAACTGCTGCACACTTTAGCATGTAAGTATTTTTCTACACATTAAGCACACGTTAGTAAAAGGGCCAGGGCTTTTTTTGAGGGGCACCTTTTCCATTGTCTGCTACAATTGACTCATGGTCCCCAAGTTTTAATGAAAGCGCTCAGGCTCTACACACCAATTCTGCCTTGTCATAGATTCTGTGACTGGTTGCAAGAGGTCTGACTATTGTGGGATGGGTCCTTCAGTGATCACCCCATCTCTGAAGGGTGGTCTGGCATTTGAGTACCGGCACCTTTTTCGCTAGAAAAAATGCACCGAAAAGGGCCTAACTTCTAAATCAAGCAAGCCAAGTACATACCTTTTCACTGCTGCTTTTGGCTCCTAGCCCTCATTTGCCCTCCCTTGTTCCTTCCTTTCTTCTCACCCAGTACTTCCCTCATCCGTAACTGTCTTGTCCTGTCTGTGTTATTTAGATTGTAAGCTCTTTTGAGCAGGGACTGTCTTTGTGTCAGGTGTTCAGCACTGCGTGCGTCTGGTAGCGCTATACAAATGCTGCTAATAATAATAATAATATGGGCTAAGACACTGGAGGTTGGAGGGACAAAGGGAATTAGTAGTAAAAGCTTTATTTACTCAGGAATCTAACTTTCTGTAACTGATCTTTGCTAGTTCACCTCTTCTTTCATACCCAGTTTTGTAACTGACTTTTTTAGCGTCCCTTCCAGTTTCCTCAGTTCTTCCAGTCAGAGAAGAAGCTTCATTGGGAAAAGATTTTCCACCTTGCTCTCCAGAAACAACTAACCCCCCACCCCCACCCACACCCACATAAGTACATAAGTACATAAGTAGTGCCATACTGGGAAAGACCAAAGGTCCATCTAGCCCAGCATCCTGTCACCGACAGTGGCCAATCCAGGTCAAGGGCACCTGGCACGCTCCCCAAACGTAAAAACATTCCAGACAAGTTATACCTAAAAATGCGGAATTTTTCCAAGTCCATTTAATAGCGGTCTATGGACTTGTCCTTTAGGAATCTATCTAACCCCTTTTTAAACTCCGTCAAGCTAACCGCCCGTACCACGTTCTCCGGCAACGAATTCCAGAGTCTAATTACACGTTGGGTGAAGAAAAATTTTCTCCGATTCGTTTTAAATTTACCACACTGTAGCTTCAACTCATGCCCTCTAGTCCTAGTATTTTTGGATAGCGTGAACAGTCGCTTCACATCCACCCGATCCATTCCACTCATTATTTTATACACTTCTATCATATCTCCCCTCAGCCGTCTCTTCTCCAAGCTAAAAAGCCCTAGCCTTCTCAGCCTCTCTTCATAGGAAAGTCGTCCCATCCCCACTATCATTTTCGTCGCCCTTCGCTGTACCTTTTCCAATTCTACTATATCTTTTTTGAGATACGGAGACCAGTACTGAACACAATACTCCAGGTGCGGTCGCACCATGGAGCGATACAACGGCATTATAACATCCGCACACCTGGACTCCATACCCTTCCTAATAACACCCAACATTCTATTCGCTTTCCTAGCCGCAGCAGCACACTGAGCAGAAGGTTTCAGCGTATCATCGACGACGACACCCAGATCCCTTTCTTGATCCGTAACTCCTAACGCGGAACCTTGCAAGACGTAGCTATAATTCGGGTTCCTCTTACCCACATGCATCACTTTGCACTTGTCAACATTGAACTTCATCTGCCACTTGCACGCCCAATCTCCCAGTCTCGCAAGGTCCACACACACACACACACACACCCACCCCAAATCCCCTGGAGACTAGTGTTTTCACCCTGACTGACTGAAGTAGATTATTTGGGCTTTCCAGTCTCTACATACATTTGTCTTCTACACAAATACATGTTTCAGCATTATAAGTGTTTTGTCACAGCCTCCTGTTTCACTGTATGACTGTAGTCAGACAGCTGTCCATGCATGGCCACCCCCTCTCTTTCTGTATGTCTTTATTTTACCAGACCTCTGATTTTGTCTCTCATTTCCCTGGGCTCAGGGAGTGTCCCTGTGTTCCAGTAATTAGTCCACACACAGCAACAGGCCGGCCAGTTCTCCTCTGAACCTAAAGCTGTCTGCCCCTTTCCTTCTCTGGATATGTTGGAGAAAGGGTCGACAAACAAGTTAGAGGTCAGACCTTTCTACTGGAGTCTCTCAGCACATCCGCTCGATCTCTTGAGAGCTGCGCTTCGCTCACCACATTCAAATACAGTAACTAAAGAGTGTTCACTTATCTCGTTCATGGATTTCTACCTCTGTTTCCCTCCGGTGCTAATCTTCCCAAAATCCTAGGGTTTTATTTCCCCTCTGAAAGCTGCTGACTTGGTTTAATATCTCTAGAGTTGTTCCTGGGGTATTCAAAGCACACAACTTCTTCTCACTACGTATTAACTGTCACAGCACACACAGGACCAGTTAAGAGGCTGTGAGGTTGCCGCTACCTCATTATAAACTTCATAGTAGTATCTGTGTTACAAAGCCTTTAGAGGACTAATGGGTCCTTTTATTAAGCTGCGTAGGCGCGTGCGCGCACCCTACATGCATCAATTTTGAACTACCGCCTGGCTACTGCATGGCCCGGGTGGTAATTTCATTTTCTACGCGCGCCCACTGCGCACCCTGGAAAATTAGTAGCGTGCGGCGCTAACCGGGCGGTAATCGGCATTGTACGCACGCTGACAATTATCGCCCGGTTAATGCGTGAGACTTTACCGTTAAGTCAATGGGTGGCGGTAAGGTCTCAGGTCCAAAATGGACGCCCACCAATTTTTATTTTGCCGCACGTCCATTTTCAGCTAAAATAAAAAAGAGGCCTTTTTTGCAGGTGCGCTGAAAAATGGACCTGGGCGCATCCGATACATGTATCTACACCAGCGCAGGCACCTTAGTAAAAGGACACCTGATTTTGTAACAGGGCACCTAGGCTTAGTGTTAAAGAGGTACCTACGTTTGCTCTAATTTATAAAGATACATATTGGTTGATATTCAGCGCTATTTATTCAGCCAGGATTGGCTCCTGGTCATTTTAGTAGCATGTGGCTTTCCATGAATAATATTCAGTTGGAGGTACATAAGTACATAAGTATTGCCATACTGGGAAAGATCAAAAGTCCATCGAGCCCAGCATCCTGTTTCCAACAGTGGCCAATCCAGGTCACGAATACCCGGCAAGATCCCCAAAATGTACAAAACATTTTATACTGCTTATCCCAGAAATAGTGGATTTTCCCCAAGTCCATTTAATAACGGTCTATGGACTTTTCCTTTAGGAAGCCGTCCAAACCTTTTTTAAACTCCGCTAAGCTAACTGCCTTTACCACATTTCCTGGCAATGAATTCCAGAGTTTAATTACACGTTGAGTGAAGAAACATTTTATTACATTGTAGCTTCATTGCACTGACCATGAATATTCAGCTAGAGATAAATAGCTACCTAATAGAATGTTAGGTATTATTAGGAAAGGAATGGAAAACAAAAATGAGGATGTTATAATGCCTTTGTATCGCTCCATGGTGCAACCGCACCTCGAATATTGTGTTCAATTCCGGACGCTGCATCTCAAAAAAGATATAGTGGAATTAGAAAAGGTGCAGAGAAGGGCGACGAAAATGATAAAGGGGATGGGACGACTTCCTATGAGGAAAGGCTAAAGTGGCTGGGGCTCTTCAGCTTGGAGAAAAGGCAGCTGAGGGGGGATATGATAGAGGTCTACAAAATAATGAGTGGAGTGGAATGGGTAGAAGTGAAGCGTCTGTTCACGCTTTCCAAAAAGACTAGGACTAGGGGGCATGCGATGAAGCTACAATGTAGCAAATTTAAAATGAATCTGAGAAAATATTTCTTCACTCATCGTGTAACTAAACTCTGGAATTTGTTGCCAGAGAATGTGGTAAAGGCGGTTAGCTTAGCGTAGTTTAAAAAAAGGTTTAGACGGCTTCCTAAAGGAAAAGTCCATAGACCATTATTGAATGGACTTGGGGAAAATTCACTATTTCTGGGATAAGCAGTAGAAAATGTTTTGTACATTTTTGGGATCTTGCCAGGTATTTGTGACCTGGATTGGCCACTGTTGGAAACAGGATGCTGGGCTCGATGGACCTTTGGTCTTTCCCAGTATGGCAATACTTATGTACTTATGTGAAGTAGCTTAGGGCCCTTTTTATGAAGTTGCGGCAAAAGGGGCCCTGCATTGGCATCGGCACGTGTTTTTGATGCGCACCGATGCCTCCTTTTACCACAGCGGATAAAAGACAGGTCTTTGGTTTTTTTCAGGAAATGCTGCATGGCCATTTTAGGAGGAGAAGCTCTTTCCAGCAGCCATTGAGGTGGTGGCAAGGGCTCCCACGCTAACCCCTCGGTAACCGGGCAGCGCACGGCACTGCCTGATTAGCACCGGGTACACACCGGTGCTACAAAAAAATCAAAATATTTTTCTAACGCTAGATATGACGCGCGGTGGGGGTGGGAAGCCCACGTTGGGCTTTGTAAAAGGACCCCTTACTGTGGATCTTACACCCAACTTTGGGCACGGCCCTTACGCCTGACAAAACCTGGTGTAAATGCTGGCACCCAAAATGGCAGTTACGCGTGCAAATGACATTATTCTGTAACATTGCGTCTAAGTCCTTGAAATGCCCCTGACCGTGGTCACACCCCCTTTTGAGTTACACGCTAGAAAACGTAGGCACGCATGTTCTAAAACAGGTGTGCACAGAAGATCCATGCGTAAATCCTAATGGCCATCAATTAACACTAATTATTGACTGGTAACGCCTCATCAACTAATTAGTTTACGCGCAAATCTGGGATCCGCACCCAATTCGCAAGCCCAACTTTCAGTGAACTATATAGAATCTGCTGGTTTATGTGCAGACATCGACCCGTAATCACCAACATGACTTTAGAAACTTACTCCCTACCCAGGCACAGCAAAACGCAGACTACTGCGATGGAATTTACGCGGGATGCAAAGAACAAATCATAAAGAGACTTCAGACCGCTCAAAACACAGCAGCCAGGCTTATATTTGCAAAAACGGGGTTTGAAAGCGCCAAACCCCTCCGACAGAAGCGGAGCCAGGTTGACGGTGCGGAGGGAGCAAAAGTGGCGCGAGAGCGGACTTCCGGTGGCGCCGGCACACATTTTCAATTCAAAACGTTGAGAAAAAAATAGACACCGGTGCCAGCAGAACTCCATTTGGGGGAGCAGCCGCTCCCCTGGCACCCCCCCCCCCCCCTAGCTACGCCACTGCCCTCGGAGAAAAACTGCACTGGCTCCCAATCAAAGAACGTATTGCTTTTTCAAATCTGCACCCTGGTTCATAAAATTATTTACGGCGAAGCCCCGGGATACGTGACAGACCTTGTAGAACTGCCAACCAGAAACACAATAGGATCAGCTCGAACATACCTAAATCTCCACTACCCGAGCTGCAAAGGCCTCAAATACAAAATCAACTTATGCATCCAGCTTTTCCTATTTAAGCGCACAACTGTGGAACGCACTGCCAAAAGTCGTAAAAACAACGTATGACCACCTAAATTTCCGGAAATCACTAAAAACAAAACCTGTTGAAAAGGCATACCCCACCGACCCAAAATAACAGTCTGAGTATCTGCAACACAACGAAACCAAAGCTCGTAATGGACATAACTTAACTCTTCCTCTCTAAGATCCCCTAATGTATCTGTCACACGTGAACCTTATTCTACCACAACATCACCTCGTATTTGTTCATACCGGAAATGGCGAATGCCGATACATAGTAACATAGTAGATGACGGCAGAAAAAGACCTGCACGGTCCATCCAGTCTGCCCAACAAGATAACTCATATGTGCTACTTTTTGTGTATACTCTACTTTGATTTGTACCTGTGCTCTTCAGGGCACAGACCGTATAAGTCTGCCCAGCACTATCCCCGCCTCCCAACCACCAGCCCCGCCTCCCAACCACCGGCTCTGGCACAGACCGTATAAGTCTGTCCAGCACTATCCCCACCTCCCAACCACCAGCCCCGCCTCCCGCCACCGGCTCTGGCACAGACCGTATAAGTCTGCCCAGCACTATCCCCACCTCCCAACCACCAGCCCCGCCTCCCAACCACCAGCCCTGCCTCCCAACCACCGGCTCTGGCACAGACCATACAAGTCAGTAAGGTAGCTAATTCCTTCTCCAGGTCCAATTGCTAGCTCCACAGAAATAATCCAGCTTGAACCAAGAGCACATTTGAAGCACTCCTTATCAAATCTGTATACAGGCGAAAGAATTTCAAAGAATTTTAAAATACTTTCTTCTCTGTTAAGGTTAGCAAATTGTCGAAATGTTTGTTGGATCAGTTTTCGCAGTGTTTTGGCCTGACACAGACACTGCCAGCACTATCCCCGCCTCCCAACCACCAGCCCCGCTTCCCGATCTTGATACGGTACTATGTAAGCCACATTGAGCCTGCAAATAGGTGGGAAAATGTGGGATACAAATGCAACAAATAAAAAAAAATTAAAAAATCTATCTCCCAAAGGCAGGCGAGCTGCTCAGCCACCAAATTCTGCCTGGCATGTCCCTTCTCCATCCCCGTGGTGGTTTTTGCCGTGACAGAGCCATTTTGAAACAGTTTTCACTTGTCCATAAACCACTAGGGCAGGGAGAAGGAGTGGGGAGGAAATTGAAGATTAAAGCAGACACGAATTCAGCAGAAATCTCCAACGGGGCAGGTCACATGCCTTACTCCGCGCAGTCATCAGCTTCGGTTACTTGAACCCGTGTGCAGCAAGGGTTGTTCTTCTCGCCTCCAAAATAGCTTAGCATTACAGGGTTCTTGACAGTTAGCATCGGTCAGTACATGTGTATTTTCAAACTCTAGATAAAGGGGTAGGATTTTGGAGTCGAGCATTCATTGTATTCATTTAATAAGCCGTCTATCTATAGTTATAAGAGGTGCACAATAAAAAAAGATAAAACCTATATTAATTCACAAAAACAGAATTCAAATATATGAGATTTCACAGAGCTATATCAGAACTGCATATAAAAGGAAATTAGTTTCCCAAAAAGACATCAGAAAATACTGGGTAAAAAGAACAGTTTGGACATTTTATTTTTACAGCAGAAGGTAGGGTATTTCTCAACCGTGATCCGGCGCATGCAAAGGAACAGAAACAGGCTAAAACTTTTGTCAAGTTTGCACCAAGTGTCCCTGAGATTCAGACTGCAGACCATGTACGGGCAGAACAGATTGTATTATTAATATACTAGTAAAAAAGGCCTGTTTCTGACACAAATGAAACGGGTGCTAGCAAGGTTTTCCTCGGAGTGTGCATGTTTGAGAGAGTGTGTGTGAGAGTGAGTGTGTGAGAGAGAGAGAGAGTGTGAATGTGCGAGTGTGTGTGACAGAGAGAGAGTGAGACTGGGTGCGAGTGTGTCTGTGAGAGAGAGAGTGTGTGTGTGAGCATGAGAGTGTGTGCCAGGGCCCCCCTCCCTCATGCCTTCTGAGTTCCAGGGTCGTCCCTCCCTCCCTCTGAGTTCCAGGGTCGTCCCCTCTCTGCCTCCCTCCGAGTTTCGGGGTCCCCTCCCTCCCCTGCATTATGCTCTCTCCCCTGCATTCATCCATATGCAGGCAACGTCCTCTGTGCCCTGCCCCCTCCATCCATCCATGTGCAGCATCTCTCCCCACCTCCCTCCAAGTTCCAGGGCCCCCTCCCTCCCCCGTCCGAGTTCCAGTGTCCCCCTCCCTCCCTCCCAGTTCCAGGGTCCCATGGAACTGGGAGGGAGGGGGGACGGAAAACGTTGGAGGAGTGATGTCAGCAGGTGGTTACGATCCCAGTGAGACACATTGGAATGTTGGAGGAGCAAATTATTATATTAGAAGTATTTTAAATTAGGTCCAGCCATTGTGACGACTGTGCTTTGGCCAAGAGGCACAGACTGAGGATCTCCCTGGAGCCTAGAAGGCATGCATTCATTAGCCTGACCAGTAGGTGTTGCTATTGTGCAATGACTGGGATGCCCTGTAGGGGACAGAGAGGGGAGCGCTGTGGACACTGCTGCTATGGTTTCACCCACCCCAGCTGGGTAGGGGTATTATACAAAGAGATGAAGGAAGCTGTAAGTAAAGCAGTTTTGTCTCCTTGGGCTTTAGAATGTAACACTGAACTGGAATGTTTTTATTAGAAACTCTCATTGTGTTTCTCTCTCGCTGGAACTAATTCCATTATTGGAACATTCTGCCTTTAGAAATATTGTTGCCAAGCCCCCAAAGCCTGCCTGCCAGCGTTACTGTTACAAGAATGTGTCACTTGTAGGATATCTATTTAAAACCTCAGCGTGCGCCTTCTCAGGGCCATGAAAACTGGGAACATGATCTCCCTGTTATTTAAAAAGGGTTTCCTCTACGGGCATCGCATTTTAAGATCCTGGCCCTGTTAGAAAGACATCATTTCAGCATCCCTGATTGATCCAATCTGTACGAGCCATATCCTTTATGCGATTTCTTTTCGGAGTTCCAAACTGCGTCTTGCCAAGCCAGCCAAAGTCTACAGCCATAAGCCCTGTTAACAAGAACATACATAGTAGATGACGGCAGAAAAAGACCCGCACAGTCCATGCAGTCTGCCCAACAAGATAAATTCATATGTGCTACTTTTTATTTGTACCTGTCCTCTTCAGGGCACAGACCGTATAAGTCTGCCCAGCACTATCCCCGCCTCCCAACCACCAGCCCCGCCTCCCACCACCGGCTCTGGCACAGACTGTATAAGTCTGCCCAGCACTATCCCCGCCTCCCAACCACCAGCCCTGCCTCCCACCACCAGCTCTGGCACAGACCGTATAAGTCTGCCCAGCACTATCTCCGCCTGCCAACCACCAGCCCCGCCTCCCACCACTGGCTCTGGCACAGACCGTATAGCATGTCCCATATGGAAACATATTGCCAGATATGCTGCTGTGATTTTCTTCGGTGGTATCGCTTGCATTCTGGTTTGGTAGAGCACTGCTGATGTACAATACATTGGTACTGAGAAAGCACTACAGTAGCTACACAGAGGGTAGTCACTGGACACACGTTGGCAGCTTTTGGCTCATCCTTGCTGTTTCAGGGTCATGGGCTTGAGGACTTGGAGACTGATTCGAAACTGCGCTGTGGCTTAGCATCAATGCCAGTCACCTTCTTGCCCGTCCCTTGAGACGGCCCTGGTTACATGCGGTATAAATGAATAAAGGAGCCCCTGAGACAGTCAGAGTTAATTTTAATAAGAAAGGATTAGACACTGGCCATAGATGTAACTAATTTCCATATAAGCACAGGTTATTCTGTGGAAGGAAAGATTTATAACCTGCTCTGTTGTGCCCGATGCACAATTCCTGTAGAAAAAGGCAAGGACAAAGACGTTTATTTCTTTATTTAATATATTTATAATCCACCTGTGCAACCGTCTAGGTGAGGTACAATAAAATACTTATTAAGAAAAAGCACAAACAGTACAAAATCATACAGACAGCAGAACCTCCCTCCCCACCCCACCCCCGCCAAAAAAAATCTCAAAACCCACCCATCAACCAAACGCCCTGAAAAACAACCAGATTTTTAACCACTTCTTGAACTGGGAAATAGATACAAGTTGGCGCATGGACAATGGTAAAGAATACCACAGAAGAAAGCCCACCAATAACAAAACCCCGACGACGAATTTCCTCCAAATGCACTTGATGAAATAACGGAACAACCAGCAGATTCTGGTCTTGAGACCGTAACGCCCGAGAAGGTCAATAAGACGGCAAACAGTGCACTAAAGCCGAGGGAGCAACACCCTGACACACCCGAAACATTAGTACCAGAAGTTTAAATTCAATACACTGCACCACAGGCAACCAATGCAACGACTTAAGAATGTAAGTGTTTGCCAAATGGACAGACAGAAGGTCCATCAAGCCCAGTAGCCTGTTTCCAGCACTGGCCAACCCAGGCCACAAGTACCTGACAAGATCCCAAAACAGTACAATACATTTTATGCTGCTTATCTTAGAAATAAGCAGTGGATTTTCCCCAAGGCCATGTTAATAATGGCTTATGGACTTTTCTTTTAGGAAGTTAGCCAAACCTTTTTTAAAGCCCGCTAAGCTAACCGCTTTTACTACATTCTCTGGCAACAAATTCTAGCGTTTAATTACACGTTGTGTGAAGAAATATTTTCTTCAGTTTGTTTTAAATGTACTACTTTCTAGCTTCATTGCGTGCCCCTTAGTCCTAGTATTTTTGGAAAGAGTAAACAAGTAATTCACGTCAACCCATTCCACTCCACTCATTATTTTATAGACCTCTATCATATCTCCCCTCAGCCATCATTTCTCCAAGCAGAACAGCCCTAGCCTCTTTAGCCTTTCCTCATAGGGAAGTTTTCCCATCCTCTTTATCATTTTGTTGCACTTCTCTGTACCAATTCCGTTATATCTTTTTTGAGATGCAGTGACCAGAATTGTACACAGTACTAGAGGTGGGGTCGCACCATGGAGCAATATAAAGGCATTATAACATCCTCAGTTTTGTTTTCTATTTCTTTCCTAATAATACTTAACATTCTATTTGATTTCTTAGCTGTTGCTGCACACTGAGCATAGGGTTCAACGTATCATCAGCGATGACACCTAGATCCTTTTCCTGATTGGTGACTCCTAACATGTCTTAAAAGGGGCAGTGGTTGTCTCTGAAAGATTCCCCCCAGTCCTCTACAACCAAAATACAAGCTGTCCGCTGATCAAAGTGCAATTCAACTCTGGAATTCGTTGCCAGAAAATGGGGTAAAGATGGTTAGCTTAGCAGAGTTTGAACAAGGTTTGGACGTCTTCCTAAAGCAAAAGTCCATAGACCATTATTAAATTGGACTTGGGGAAAATCCACTATTTCTGGGATAAGCAGCATAAAATGTTTTGTACTTTTTGGGGATCTTGCCAGGTATTTGTGACCTGGATTGGTCACTGTTGGAAACAGGATGCTGGGCTTGATGGACCTTTGGTCTGTCCCAGTGTGGCAATACTTCACAACTCAACCTTCCTCCTTATTCCCTGGTGTGTTTATCCTACACGAACCTTCTACATTGTCACTCTGTATCTGCTATACCGGAACTGGCGATCGCCATCACGGACGGTTACTATATAAGCCACATTGAACCTGCAAATAGGTGGGAAAATGTGGGATACAAATGCAATAAATACTACTACTACTACTACTACTACTACTTATCACTTCTATAGCGCTACAAGGCATACACAGCGCTGTACATCATATACGAAAAGACAGTCCCTGCTCAAAGAGCTCACAATCTAAAAATGGAATGTTGCTAGTGGAATAGCAACATTCCATGTAGAATCTCAAATAGTAGCAACAGAATCTCAAATAGTAGCAACGTTCCATGTAGAATCTCAAGTAATAGCAGCATTCCAGAATCTCAAATAGTAACAACATCCCATGTTCCACTGCACTAACCACTAGGCTACTCCTCCACTAGTAACATTCCATCTAGAAGCCTGCCCTTGCAGATCAGCAACGCAGCCACGAAGGCTTCTGTTTCTGTGAGTCTGACGTCCTGCACGTATGTGCAGGACATCAGATTCACAGAAACAGAAGCCTGCCAGGCCGCGTTGCTGATCTGCAAGGGCAGGCTTCTACATTACTACTACTACTACTTATCACTTTTATAGCGCTACAAGGCATACGCAGCGCTGTACACCATACATGAAAAGACAGTCCCTGCTCAAAGAGCTCACAATCTAAAAATGGAATGTTGCTAGTGGAATAGCAACATTCCATGTAGAATCTCAAATAGTAGCAACAGAATCTCAAGTAATAGCAACATTCCAGAATCTCAAATAGTAACAACATTCCATGTTCCACTGCACTAACCACTAGCAACATTCCATGTAGAAGCCTGCCCTTGCAGATCAGCAACGCGGCCGCGCAGGCTTCTGCGCGGCCGTGTTGCTGATCTGCAAGGGCAGGCTTCTACATTACTACTACTACTACTACTACTTATCACTTCTACAGCGCTACAAGGCATACGCAGCGCTGTACACATACATGAAAAGACAGTCCCTGCTCAAAGAGCTTACAATCTAAATAGGACAGACAAACAGACAGAACAACTAAGAGGTAAGGGAATTAAAGAGGTGGGGATAAAAGGGTACAGGGCAAGTGAGTAGTGGTTAGGAGTCAAAAGCAGCGTCGAAGAGGTGGGCTTTTAGCCTGGATTTGAAAACGGCCAAAGACGGGGCTAGACGCACAAGCTCGGGATACTTAAATACTTAAGATCTGAATTCCCACCCAAGTACCCGTGGCCTCTGTCTGCTGTCTTTTGTCTCCAGTGGGGGGGGGGGGGGGGGCGCCACTTCCATGGCTGTGTCCTGCTGAAGTTCGGATCCATCACCTCTATCTCACAAATGGCGAAACCCACCATTATTCAACAGTTCCATGGCACTAAAAGCTTAAAATATAATGAAATGGGCAACATGGCCTAGTGGGAATCAATCATTTCTGAGTTTTAAAATCAGTGGTCACCAACGGGCCAATCTCCCTATGCAGAGTGTACTCCAGTATTTCTATACACACAGAGAAGTTTATCTGCTTGTATGGCGATCATATTGTGGCACCCATTTTAAAATGTACCATGGTCCTCTCTGGAATCTAAAAAAGCATTCCTTTCTGGTCTGAGAAACGCTGATGCATGTATAAAACCTACTGCTCTATCGGCAGGCGAGGATTTGCTCTCCTGTTTGATCTTGCTGGAGAGAGAAGAATCGGATGCTTTCCAGTCAGCTCAGGTACACGCGGAAGCACGGCCGGCCTGCTTTGGGAAATAATCTTTTCATTAGAGCCTGCTACTGATGCAGCAAAGTCTCGACGTTGCACGGCACGCTTCTTTTTCAAGGATTTTAGAATCTTAAACTGAGCAAATACGAGAGAGGAAGCTGGATGACTGAAGGAATTCACATGGACTACCAAGAGCCTTTCACCTCAAGGTCATTTTGGTTGGATTTGCACTTTCTGGCCTGGACTGATTTATTGGTCGGAAGGAGTGTGCTGAATATGCGGATTTATTATAGTGTCTTCCAGCGTCCCGGCTTGCTGGTCCCGGCCCTGACCTCACAAACCGTCCCAAAGAGTTATCTTGTTGGGCAGACTGGATGGACCATGCAGGTCTTTCTCTGCCGTCATCTACTATGTTACACGTTACTATAAAGAACTGTTTTAAGTAACCAGCCTGATGCGCATCAGGCAACCGAAGGTTACAAGTGCAATGGCACCAGTATTAGCAGTACTTACCTCAGGGCAGGGTCTTCAAACCCAGTCCTTGAGGTCCACAACCCAGCCTGGTTTTCAGGATTTCCACAATGAAAATGCCTGAGATGTATTTGCCTTCATTGCTTCCTTTGCATTGTGGAAATATTGAAAACCAGGTTGAGTTGTGGACCTCAAGCTCAGGATTTGAGGACTCCTGCCCTGGGGTACTTAGGAGAGCTCGTGACTTTTGAGAACGGCACTGTGACAGAGTCTTGCATGCAAATCTCTCTCGTTGTGCGCAGTGGCTTAGCTACGTGGGGCCTGAGGGGGCCTGGGCCCCTGTAGATTTGGCCCTGGACCTCCCTGCCGAAGACCTTCTCGACCCCCCCCCCCACCGCCAACCCGCCATCGCCTGCCTTTGCTGGCGGGGGACCCCAACCCCCGCCAGCCGAGGTCCTCTTTTTCCTGCAAAAGGCTTCCTTCTGTTTCTGCAGGGCGTCACTCACAGAACAAAGCCTTGCAGATCAGCTGATCTGCAAGGCTTCGTTCGTGCAGGACATGAGAAACAGAAGGAAGCCTTTTGCGGGAAGAAGAGGACCTCGGCTGGCGGGGGTTGGGGTACCCCGCCAGCAAAGGTAGGCGACGGCAGGCTGACGGCGGGAGGGGGTTGAGAGGGTCGGCGGCTGGGGGGGCAAAGTTGGTGGCGGCGGCGGCGGCAATGGTGGGGGGGGGGGTCGGCAGTGCCAGGAGGGCTAAAATGTGCCCCCTCCCCTCGGGCTCTGGACCCCCCTCCCGCCGCAGTCTGGCTACGCCCCTGGTTGTGCATATCCTGAAAAGCACACTTGCTGGGGTGCCTCCAGGACCAGGTTTGGGAACCACTGGGTTAGTTTGTTTTTGCCGCTCTTTGTCTTTATAGATACTTCGTTTGGAGGATATGAAATAAAGATGGTTTCTAACGGAAAAGATACCCATGGTGCACAGATAATTTTGGAGCTTTTAAGTGTATTTGTCACTCCAGCAAAGACCTTGGGACATTTTGCCTGCCCCATCCACCTCTTTTTATTGTCCCCCCCTGGAGTTACTCTCTTCGCTTAGTGAGAGGCGGGCTATAAGAACATAAGTACTACTCATGATGTATTGTAAGCCACTTTGAGCCTGCAAAGAGGTGGGAAAATGTGGGATACAAATGCAACAAATAAATAAATAAATAAATAAAGCCACACTGGGAAAGACCAAGGGTCCATCGAGCCCAGCATCCTGTCCACGACAGCGGCCAATCCAGGCCAAGGGCACCTGACAAGCTTCCCAAACGTACAAACATTTTATACATGTTTTTCCTGGAATTGTGGATTTTTCCCAAGTCCATTTAGTAGTGGTTTATGGACTTGTCCTTTAGGAAACCGTCTAACCCCTTTTTAAACTCTGCCAAGCTGACCGCCTTCTCCACGCTCTCCGGCAACGAATTCCAGAGTTTAATTACGCGTTGGGTGAAGAAAAAGTTTCTCCAATTTGTTTTAAATTTACTACACTGTAGTTTCATCGCATGCTCCCTAGTCCTAGTATTTTTGGAAAGCGTGAACAGACGCTTCACATCCACCTGTTCCACTCCACTCATTATTTTATAGACCTCTATCATGTCTCCCCTCAGCCGTCTCTTCTCCAGTTCATTATGAGAAAATGAGATAAATCAGTGACATTCACGAGATCCTGCAGGGTTTGGTGATGGATCACAGGACTACAAGTCCCTACATACAATGCAGTGAAGACCAGGACCGCCTCAGCCTGCCCCTGATAAGCTGGAGTCCTTTGGGTTGGAAGCCTGCCTGAGAAGGTTCCTGCTACATTGTCCTCCATCCTTCCTTGGGAGCAGCTGTGTGTCGTCTGCCTCACACATCTGCGGCTGAAATAAACACAGCGACATCCAAGCTGCTGGAGCTGGGCCCAGCCAGCATAAAAAAATTCTGTGCGCTCAGGCAAGAAAGTCAAAGAAAACCGATTCAATGTTCCCCCCTGAAAAAGCAGCAGTAGCAGAGTCACTGGTAGCGGTGAAGGGAGAGGAGGCAGGCTGTGTGCTCAGGGTCTTACTCTGGAATCTGCTGAGAGGGCAAAAAGATGCCCTAAGCCAGGCGTGACGTGAGCAACCTTGGATCTCGAGGGCCGCAACTCAGTCGGGTTGCCAGGACTTCCCCGATGAGTATCCATGAGGTCTACTTGCGAGCACTGCCTCCGTGGTATGCAAATAGGTCTCATACATATTCACTGGGGAAATTCTGAAACTTTCATAAGTACATAAGTATTGCCATACTGGGAAAGACCAAAGGTCCATCGAGCCCAGCATCCTGTTTCCAACAGTGGCCAATCCAGGTCACAAGTACCCGGCAATGTACAAAACATTTTATACTGCTTATCCCAGAAATAGTGGATGTTCCCCAAGTCCATTTAATAACGGTCTATGGACTTTTCCTTTAGGAAGCCGTCCAAACCTTTTTTTAAACTCCGCTAAGCTAACCACCTTTACCACATTCTCTGGCAACGAATTCCAGAGTTTAATTACACGTTGAGTGAAGAAAAATTTTCTCCGATTCATTTTAAATTTGCCCATCCCTGCCCTTGCCTCGCCCCCAGCCATAGGAAAGATGCACATTGTTTTTTCCTGTGTGTCTGTACATAATTGTGGGGGGTGACTGTCAGTTTGTGGAAGGGGTATGGTGTATCTATGGGATTTTGCCTGTGTGATGTACACATTTGTGTGTATGGGGCAGTGTCCCCTGTGTGGGTATGCGTGTTTGCAGCGTATGTGCAAGCCTGTCAGGTAGCATCTCTGAATTTGGCCAGTGTTGTATGTGCATGGTGGGCAGAGTTGGTGGTCGTGGGGACACGTAAGGAAAGAGATTTTGGAGTTAGCTCACACCTTTTTCGGTAGTAGATGAGTTACTTTCAGCTACGCTAGGTATCTCTCTGTCCCCGAAGGGTTCACAGTCTGAGGTGCACTAGTAGATTTAGGGGCCAGGCTGCCTCCTGAAGTTGGCGGCAAACTTGGAAATTCAATGCCAGGTCATATCTAGTGACCGGCACTGAATTTCCAGGATTATTTCTGCAACTATCAACATAGCCGGTGAAGCCGATATTCATCAGCTGACTGGCAAAGTTATAGCAGCCAAAGGTAGACCTGCTATTTATACAGGTAGACTGTAGAAGTCTGCCCAGCTCCCGTTTTGTTTCCAGTTACCGGCGTCGCCACCCAATCTCCGCTAAGGTTCAGTAGATCCCTTCCTTCTAAACAGGATTCCTTAGTGTTTATCCCACGCATGTTTGAATTCCATTGCCGTTTTCATCTCCACCACTTCCCGCGGGACGCCATTCCACATATCCGCCACCCTCTCTGTGAAAAAATACTTCCTTACATTAGTCCTGAGTCTGCCCCTCCCCCCTTCAACCTCAATTCCCAGTTTCCAATCCACCTGCATTAGTCCACTGAATTGTGGCATCGGGGTTTCTCTTTCTTATGCTGTAAATTGAACTGGCAACACTGCCCCTCCCCACACTTTTGCTGCCCTGGGATGTGGGCTCAGTGTGGGGCCAGTTCCAAGGTTTGACTGGCTCATTCATAGGTTTCTTTGTTTGCTTTAATTCTAAATTGCATCATTTTTGTACAGCTCACCAAGAAAACCAGACCAAAAAAAAAAGGATTTTCTTCACATTATAGACAACTAGCCGTTAAGCCCGTAAGAACGGGCTAGTTTTTTTGTTTTCCTATGGCCTCCCCCCCCCCCCCAACCCTGCTCTCTCCTCTGCCCTCCCCCCAGCGTCTGTTTCCCTCAGTTCCGCCCCTCCTTCCCTCCCTGCTCCCTCCTCCTCTGATTTCCACGCCCATGTCCAAGCCCTCCTCCCTATTGGGCTGTACTGCTGGTGGAGGCGGGGCTTGGACTTCTACACTCTCAGCGTTCCGACTCTACTGCGCATTTGCAGGTGAGAGCCAGGGTTCACCTAGGGGTCACCTCCGCACTTATACAGGTCTCCAGCACTTACCAGATCCACCAGTCTCCAGCTTCAAGCCTTTCCCAGGACCGTAGGCTAGCAGACGCTTCACGCTGTCTCGTCTCTCTTTTGCGGACCTCCCTATACAGCTCTCCTTCTTCCTAAGATATACCATTATGGGGAACGTACCATCTGAGGGGTTTACAATTTTACAACTAAAATAAATATACTAATGAAAGAAATACAATTAGGACAGAAAAGCTAAAAAGGGATCATGAGCAGTAAAACAATAAATTCAATGCACCAAGCAAAGGAGCAAAGGCAGCGAAGAAAGGACAGACAAGCAAATTTAGGGGGTGGGATTTGAATACTAAGGTGCGCTGAAAAATGGGCTGCGCTAATGTAGGCGCATGTTTTGGGCGCGCACAGATCCACTTTTCAGCGCGCCTATAAAAAAAGGGCCTTTTAAACATTTTTGCCGAAAATGGACGTGCGGCAAAATAAAAATTGGCGTGCTTCCATTTTGGTTACGAGACCTTACCGCCACCCATTGACTTAGCGGTAATCGTCTATGTGTGTAGAATGACGACTACTGCCCGATTTCTGCCACGAGCCAGAAAATAACAATTATTTTCCAATGTGCGTAAAAAATGCTGTAGCAGGGCTGTGATTCTGAATTGACGTGCATTGGGCACACATAGGCTTAGTATAAGGGCCCCTATACTAAGTGGAGGAGTGGCCTAGTGGTTAGGGTGGTGGACTTTGGTCCTGGGGAACTGAGGAACTGAGTTCAATTCCCACTCCAGACACAGGCAGCTCCTTGTGACTCTGGGCAAGTCACTTAACCCTCCATTGCCCCATGTAAGCCGCATTGAGCCTGCTATAAGTGGGAAAGCGCAGGGTACAAATGTAACAAAAATAAAATAGATACTATTGGAGATTCTACATGGAATGTTGCTACTAATGGAGATTTTACATGGAATGTTGCTATTCCACTAGCAACATTCCATGTAGAAGGCTGCGCAGGCTTCTGTTTCTGTGAGTCTGACGTACAGGACGTCAGACTCGCAGAAGCCTGCGCGGCCACATTGGTGATCTGCAAGGGCCGACTTCTACATGGAATGTTGCTAGTGGAATATCATAGCAACATTCCATGTAGAATCTCCAATAGTAGCAACAGTGGAGGAGTGGCCTAGTGGTTAGGGTGCTGGACTTTGGTCCTGAGGAACTGAGTTTGATTCCCACTTCAGGCACAGGCAGCTCTTTGTGACTCTGGGCAAGTCACTTAACCCTCCATTGCCCCAGGTACAAATAAGTACCTGTATACAATATGTAAGCTGCATTGAGCCTGCCATGAGTGGGAAAGCGCAGGGTACAAATGTAACCAAAAAAAGGTAAGTTTTACAGGCCCTTCTCCCCCTCAGCCCCTATAGCAGGAAGCCAAGGCTCAGATCAACCCCAGTTGCTTTCAGTTCTGTATCTACTGTACTCTGTGGAGGAAAAGTCTAGACTCCTCCCTAAACTCTGGGCTTTTAAACTTTCCTCCAAAACCTAAGACCCTAATGCCATTGGGCTACCTCTTAGAATAGACCACCCCATCATTAATTTTGACTGGTGTTACTGTGGAGGAGAGACCCAGAACGTTCCTTCCATCACTACGTAAGAAGGATCCCAACACACATGAATCGATAGGAACAAAAGGTTAACTCAGTTATGTTTACATATTAATCTTCTACAATTGCCATCAATTTCCAAATAATCATTTTTTTTTTTTTTTACATTTGTACCCCACGCTTTCCCACTCATGGCAGGCTCAATGCGGCTTACATGGGGAAATGGAGGATTAAGTGACTTGCCCAGAGTCACAAGGAGCTGCCTGTGCCTGAAGTGGGAATCAAACTCAGTTCCTCAGGACCAAAGTCCACCACCCTAACCACTAGGCCACTCCTCCCCTCCACTGTTGCTACTATTGGAGATTCTACATGGAATGTTGCTATTCCAGTAGTGTAGAAGTCGGCCCTTGCAGATCAGCAATGTGGCTGCGCAGGTTCTACATGGAATGTTGCTAGTGGAATAGCAACATTCCATGTAGAATGCCCAGAGTCACAAGGAGCTGCCTGTTCCTGAAGTGGGAATTGAACTCAGTTCCTCAATTCCTCAGGACCAAAGTCCACCACCCTAACCACTAGGCCACTCCTCCACTGTTGCTACTATTGGAGATTCTACATGGAATGTTGCTATTCCACTAGTGTAGAAGTCGGCCCTTGCAGATCAGCAATGTGGCTGCGCAGGTTCTACATGGAATGTTGCTAGTGGAATAGCAACATTCCATGTAGAATGCCCAGAGTCACAAGGAGCTGCCTGTTCCTGAAGTGGGAATTGAACTCAGTTCCTCAATTCCCCAGGACCAAAGTCCACCACCCTAACCACTAGGCCACTCCTCCACTCAAATAATCGTTTGAAACAAAAGCTCACAGTTGCTATTCAATAGGTCCTTAACCCTTCCCAAAGCCCCCATCCAAACTTCCTGTACATTGTTAATCAAAACTGTCTTTTCTTAAATCATTATTGTATATCATTTCTAAGTATCTTCTCCCTTCTTATTTCTTCTGATGTGAATAAAGACCTAAATTAAGCAAGTAGGAGAGCTTCCAATTTGGACCAATTGATCATCTAACCTGGCAGATCGGAAACGAGGCGAATGCACGCCAACAGTTTAGGAAGAACAGCGTCGAACTCTGATTAATATATCACCGGCTCAGATCATTTAACATTCAGCGTTGTTAACGGCGCGGCCCTGGATTTCTTTAGTTTGTCTGACAGCAAGCCCGAGGGCTCTCGGAGTGCCTACAGATCTCTTTCGTATGCTGTGTGTGCAACAGAGAGAAAATGAACCCAGACTCCTGGCCATGCTTTGTAAATATCTCTTCTAAAATAACAGTGATTTCAATCACAACCTAGGCTTTGGTTTTTTTTTCTGACTTCAGAACAAACCCATTTGCATAGAGCAGAGCTGAGGGCTCAGCAGTGATGGAAACGGAGGGAAGATAAAAAGCAAAGCGATCAAACGTTCAAAAGGCAAAATGCATCTTGAGCAGGGGCTGACTGAGAACATAGCTAGATGACGGCAGAAAAAGACCTGCACGGTCCATCCAGTCTGCCCAACAAGACAAACTCATATGTGCTAGTTTTTGTGTATATCTTACCTTGATTTGTAACTGTCATTTTCAGGGCACAGACCATACAAGTCTGGCCAGCACTATCCCCGCCTCCCTACCACCAGCCCCACCTCCCACCACCGGCTCTGGCACAGACCTTATAAGTCTGCCCAGCACTATCCCGCCTCCCAACCACCAGCCCCACCTCCCACCACCGGCTCTGGCACAGACCTTATAAGTCTGCCCAGCACTATCCCCGCCTCCCTACCACCAGCCCCACCTCCCACCACCGGCTCTGGCACAGACCCTATAAGTCTGCCCAGCACTATCCCCGCCTCCCAACCACCAGCCCCACCTCCCACCACCGGCTCTGGCACAGACCTTATAAGTCTGCCCAGCACTATCCCCGCCTCCCTATCACCAGCCCCACCTCCCACCACCAGCTCTGGAACAGACCTTATAAGTCTGCCCAGCACTATCCCCCGCCTCCCTACCACCAGCCCCACCTCCCACCACCGGCTCTGGCACAGACCCTATAAGTCTGCCCAGCACTATCCCCGCCTCCCAACCACCAGCCCCACCTCCCACCACCGGCTCTGGCACAGACCTTATAAGTCTGCCCAGCACTATCCCCGCCTCCCAACCACCAGCCCCACCTCCCACCACCGGCTCTGGCACAGACCTTATAAGTCTGCCCAGCACTATCCCCGCCTCCCAACCACCAGCCCCACCTCCCACCACCGGCTCTGGCACAGACCTTATAAGTCTGCCCAGCACTATCCCCGCCTCCCTACCACCAGCCCCACCTCCCACCACCGGCTCTGGCACAGACCTTATAAGTCTGCCCAGCACTATCCCCGCCTCCCAACCACCAGCCCCACCTCCCACCACCGGCTCTGGCACAGACCTTATAAGTCTGCCCAGCACTATCCCCGCCTCCCAACCACCAGCCCCACCTCCCACCACCGGCTCTGGCACAGACCTTATAAGTCTGCCCAGCACTATCCCCGCCTCCCTACCACCAGCCCCACCTCCCACCACCGGCTCTGGCACAGACCCTATAAGTCTGCCCAGCACTATCCCCGCCTCCCAACCACCAGCCCCACCTCCCACCACCGGCTCTGGCACAGACCTTATAAGTCTGCCCAGCACTATCCCCGCCTCCCAACCACCAGCCCCAGCTCCCACCACCGGCTCTGGCACAGACCTTATAAGTCTGCCCAGCACTATCCCCGCCTCCCAACCACCAGCCCCACCTCCCACCACCGGCTCTGGCACAGACCTTATAAGTCTGCCCAGCACTATCCCCGCCTCCCTACCACCAGCCCCACCTCCCACCACCGGCTCTGGCACAGACCTTATAAGTCTGCCCAGCACTATCCCCGCCTCCCAACCACCAGCCCCACCTCCCACCACCGGCTCTGGCACAGACCTTATAAGTCTGCCCAGCACTATCCCCGCCTCCCAACCACCAGCCCCACCTCCCACCACCGGCTCTGGCACAGACCTTATAAGTCTGCCCAGCACTATCCCCGCCTCCCTACCACCAGCCCCACCTCCCACCACCGGCTCTGGCACAGACCCTATAAGTCTGCCCAGCACTATCCCCGCCTCCCAACCACCAGCCCCACCTCCCACCACCGGCTCTGGCACAGACCTTATAAGTCTGCCCAGCACTATCCCCGCCTCCCAACCACCAGCCCCAGCTCCCACCACCGGCTCTGGCACAGACCTTATAAGTCTGCCCAGCACTATCCCCGCCTCCCAACCACCAGCCCCACCTCCCACCACCAGCAATAATGTTCTTTTATGTGAGCAAATTCGAAGCATGCGAAAGTTGCTGATGGAATAGCACTGGAAACGTATGTTCTCTGTATCTCTAGAGAACAGGAACAGCATGGGTGGCGGCGGCAGCACGAGCTTTACACACTCACTCAAGCAAGGCCGCTCTGCACCAGCACAGAAAAGGTGTTCCAGAGGCCGCACATACCGCTCCGCTACTGACCCCCATACGGCATAGACACCCCCCCCCCCTACACCACAGAACAGGTACAGCTGCTAGCCCAGCAGCTCAGGTGGCAAGTGTTGTATATGGCTTTTTCTTGTGGATTGCTTGAGAGAAGAAAACAAGGAGGAAGAAAAGATTTATGCAGCCTTAACCCTTGTCCCTGAGGAAAGTGATTGAAACCCCGCGGAGTCGGGCGGTTTCAGGGGAAGGCAACTGACGAATGTTTCAGCAAGGCAAGATAGTTCTGCCTGGAAGGCAAGAACTTAAGAGATAAGTGCACAGTTTTCACCTAGTATATACAATTTTAAAAGTAATAAGTGATTTTATAGCACTGAGGTGATTGGGAAGCATATAAAATGAGCATATGTTGCTCCCCCTAAAAAATTTGTTAGAGTTACCTGATGAAAGAAGTGCTATGCCACTTTGTAGCAGCATTATTGACTGCAGTTATAGTGGTGAATATCTGAGGGTACTCTATACACATAAAAAAATATTTCTATAATATTATACTGGTGTAAACTGTTTTACAGCACTCTCTTGAAGTTGGTGGCTATAAGTCCTGGTTTGTGTGTACAAGTATATGGCCATGTGGCAGGTCTTAGGTTTGATCCCACTTGGGGTTTACCTATGATAAGTACATAAGGAATGCCACACTGGGAAAAGACCAAGGGTCCATCGAGCCCAGCATCCTGTCCACGACAGCGGCCAATCCAGGCCAAGGGCACCTGGCAAGCTTCCCAAACGTACAAACATTCTATACATGTTATTCCTGGAATTGTGGATTTTTCCCAAGTCCATTTAGTAGTGGTTTATGGACTTGTTCTTTAGGAAACCGTCTAACCCTTTTTAAACTCTGTCAAGCTAACCGCCTTCACCATGTTCTCCGGCAACGAATTCCAGAGTTTAATTATGCGTTGAGTGAAGAAACATTTTCTCTGATTTGTTTTAAATTTACTACACTGTAGTTTCATCACATGCCCCCTAGTCCTAGTACTTTTGGAAAGCGTGAACAGACGCTACACATCCACCTGTTCCACTCCACTCAATATTTTATATACCTCTATCATGTCTCCCCTCAGCCGTCTCTCTCCAAGCTGAATAGCCCTAGCCTCCTTAGTCTTTCTTCATAGGGAAGTCGTCCCATCCCCGCTATCATTTTAGTCGCCCTTTGCTGCACCTTTTCCAATTCCACTATATCTTTCTTGAGATGCAGCGACCAGAATTGAACACCATACTCAAGGTGCGGTCGCACCATGGAGCGATACAACGGCATTATAACATCCTCACACCTGTTTTCCATACCTTTCCTAATAATACCCAACATTCTATTCGCTTTCTTAGCCGCAGCAGCACACTGAGCAGAAGGTTTCAGTGTGTTATCGACGACGACACCCAGATCCCTTTCTTGGTCCGTAACTCCTAGAGTGGAACCTTGCATGACGTAGCTATAATTCGGGTTCTTTTTTCCTACATGCATCACCTTGCACTTGCTCACATTACATTGAGTACCTTGGGTAATGGAGAGTTAAGTAACTTGTCTAGAGTCACAAGGAACTGCAGGGGGAAAGCAAACCAGGTTCCCCGGGTATCTTGAGGTTTCAGTTAAATTTATGTTTACGTGTTTCTATTTTTCATTTGCGGTTACTTATTCTTTACTTGGAGAGGGCCTGTCTGTGTTTGTATGTGATAAAAAAACAGGTATTGTGTTAGTACTGAATGTCTGAATAGGATGGATCCATATTAATCTTGCTTGTTCAGTTTTCCCAATAGGTGTATTGATGTTATATTGCAATCTGTGCGGTGCTGCCTTTTAATAGGTAAGTTCCTGGAGGAAAAGTCCATAGTCTTCTATTGAGCTAGACATGGGGAAGCCAGGGTTTGTCCTGGGATCAGTAGCATGGAATCTTATTACTACTTGTGACCGGGATTGTCTACTGTTGGAAACAGGATACGGCTAGACGGACCATTGGTCTGACCAGTATGGCTGTTCTTATGTTCATAATGCAGAGGACTATTACATGTCCTGGGATTGGTAGCATGGAATGTTGCTACTCTTTGAGATTCTGCATGGAATCTTGTTACTCTTCAGGATTCCAGAATCTTGCTGTTCTTTGGGGTTCTACATGGAATGTTGCTACTCTTTGAGATTCTGCATGGAATCTTGTTACTCTTTAGGATTTCAGAACCTTGTTACTCTTTAGGATTCCAAAATTTTGCTGTTCTTAGGGTTCTGCGTGGACTGTTGCTACTCTTTGTGATTCTGCATGGAATCTTTTTACGCTTTAGGATTTCAGAATCTTGCTATTCTTTGGGGTTCTACATGGAATGCCACTACCCTTTGTGTTTCTGTCAGGTACTTGCGACCTGGATTGGCCATTGTTGGGAACAGGATACTGGGCTAGATGAACCATTGGTCTGACCCAGAATGGCTATTCTTATGGTACAGTAGATTTGCTTTATAGGACCTGAGTGACTTTTTTCAGAAACTGAATTGGTTATCTATGCAAGATAGAATTACATATAAATTGCTGATGATGGTTCATTACTGTGTACGGACACCACGAGAGCGGAGGACCGTATTCCACTACGTCAGAAAATACCAGCAAAGGAGTAGTGTGATCAGCGAGGCTCTCCCGTGAAGAAAGAGGACAAGGAATTTAATAAATAAAATCTCTTATTCTTCAGGACCCGACACAGCACTGTGTTTCAGCGTAAAGCCTACATCAGGGGACTGTACACATTAGATTGTCCGAAGCAGGTGCTTCGTTCGGACAACATTTGTTTGTTGACAATTCCAGACTTTCGACTGTTTCTTTTAGAGGATACAAGGAAGCATATCTTTTCTTCTGCTGGCCCGACAGAGAAATTGTCAGGACCTCTTAGGACATGGAAGAATTCAAGTTTAAGACACTGCTGAAACAAAATGTGTTGGTGCAAGCTACACAGTGATTTTGGACAGTTGGTGGACATTCCATGATGTTCCATTTTGTTAACTTTTAAATGAGTTTGTATTGTTTTTGATGTGCATTGTTTTGTATATTTTATTATGCATGTTTGAGTTGTTCACCGCTCTGGATAAGGGTGGTATATAAATGGTAATTTAAAAAAAAACTTTTCAATATGCCTAATATTAGAAAGTGGACTTGGATTTAGTTCATAGCATTCTCAGTAGTAGCTCAAGGTGAGTTACATTCAGGTACACAGAGGGGCCCTTTTACTAAGGCGCGCTGAAAAATGGCCTGCGGTAGAGTAGATGCGTGTTTTGGGCACGCGCAGAATCATTGTTCAGTTCACCTGTAAAAAATGGCTTTTTAAAATTGTTGCCGAGAATGGACGTGCGGCAAAATGAAAACTGCCGGGCGTCCATTTTGGGTCTGAGACCTTACCACCAACCATTGACCTAGGGTAAGGTCTCACGCGGTAACTGGGCGGTAATGGTCTTTGTGCGTAAAATGTCGATTACTGCCCGATTACTGCTCACACGCCAGAAAATAAAAATATTTTCCGGCGTGTATTGGACACACGTAAAAAATGAAATTACTGCAAAGGCCACGTGGTAGCCAAGCGGTAACTCAAAATTGAAGCGCATTGTGTGCGCATAGGCACTTGCGCAGCTTAGTAAAAGGGCCCCTAAGTATTTTCATGTCCCTGGAGGACTCACAATCTAAGTTTCTACCTGAGGCAATGAAGGGTTAAGTGACTTCTAAGACCTCAAGGAGCGGCAGTTGGATTTGAACCCTGGCGTCCCTGATTCTCAGCCTGCTGCACTAACCATAAGGTGCAGCTAATACAGCTAATACATAATCCAAACATGTTTTGGTAATTCAGTAATAAAGGGCAGAACATCTGAAATCTGGTGGCCATTTGGCAACCTATTAAGACATTGATGGGCAAATGATTTTATCAATGCATGAACCATTGGATTTCTGTTCAGTGCCGTTGAACATCACTGTTCACAGGGCCAAAAGGAAGCTGCTGGATTGGGAAGCCAGGGAGTGTTAAAATACCAGCGTATATTTCCTGAATGATACAAACACTGTTCTGTTTAAGGTGTTTTATTTTGACTTTTGTGGCACATAATTCACTGGAGTGTGTTCAGTGTCCATATTAACATCAGTAACAGAGGTACTGGGGGGGGGGGGGGGTGAGGGAGCTGGGGC
Organism: Microcaecilia unicolor; assembly: GCF_901765095.1. NCBI lineage: Eukaryota > Metazoa > Chordata > Amphibia > Gymnophiona > Siphonopidae > Microcaecilia > Microcaecilia unicolor. The sequence goes on from NC_044034.1 coordinate 16,437,978, forward strand.
AGCTGCACCAGGAGCAATGCAGTGCAGGGGTCCTTCTTTGCTGGGTCCAAAAGTGCCCCCACAGGTATGGGTGCTGAGACCCCAAAGATTTAAATTTGTCCTGCCATATCCCATCCCACCCCAAATTAGCCTCCCCAAACATATGAGTCACTGACCACCTATGGGAGGAAGGTTTCTGCTGGCGGGGCTTGGGGACCCGCACCAGCAGGGGGGGGATGGGGCAAAATGTCCTCCCCCACTTTGGGCTCAGTCTCTCCCCCCAAATAAAAATTGAGGTCTGCTATGCCCATGCTGTATATAATATGTAAACCGTTTTGATTGCAGAGCCGGTGGGGGGAGGCGGGGCTAGTGGATGGGAGGCGGGGCTAGTGCTGGGCAGACTTCTATAGTCTATGCTCTGAAAATGGCAGATACAAATCAAGGTCAGGTATACACATAAAGTAGCACATATGAGTTTATCTTGTTGGGCAGACTGGATGGACCATACAGGTCTTTCTCTGCCGTCATCTACTATGTTACTATGAAGGGCATAATCGAATGGGGCCGCCCATCTATAAGGGCAGACATCTGTAATGACAGCCCCGTCAAGCGGCAAACCCGACCGTATTATCGAAACAAGATGGGCAGCCATCTTTCGATAATACGGTTGGGGCCGGCCAAATCTCAACATTTGGGCCGCCCTTAGAGATGGCCGACATTGGTTTTCGCCGATAATGGAAACTAATGGCGGCAATCTCAAACCCAGCCAAATCCAAGCCATTTGGTTGTGGGAGGAGCCAGCATTTCCAGTGCACTGGTCCCCCTCACATGCCAGGACACCAACCGGGCACCCTAGGGGGCACTGCAGTAGACTTCACAAATTGATCGCAGGTGCTTAGCTCCCTTACCTTGTGTGCTGAGCCCCCCCAAAACCAACTACCCACAACTGTACAACACTACCATAGCCGTTAAAGGGTAACGGGGGGCACCTAGATGTGGGTACAGTTGGTTTCGGGTGGGATTTGGAGGGCTCCCATTTACCACCACAAGTGTAACAGGTAGGGGGGGGATGGGCCTGGGTTTGCCTGCCTGAAGTGCACTGCAGTACCTACTAAAAACTGCTCCAGGGACCTGCATAGTGCTGTGATGGAGCTGGGTATGACATTTGAGGCTGGCATAGAGGCTGGCAAAAAAATGTTTTTATTTTTATTTTTTGGGTGGGAGGGGGTTGGTGACCACTGGGGGAGTAAGGGGAGGTCATCCCCAATTCCCTCCAGTGGTCATCTGGTCAGTTCGGGCACCTTTTCAAGGCTTGGTTGTGAACAAAAAGGGACCAAGTAAAGTTGGCCAAATCTTGTCAGGGCCGGCCTTCTTTTTTCCATTATCGGCCAAGGACGGCCATCTCTTAACCACGCCCCTTCTCGCCTTCGGTACACTGCCGACACGCCCCCTTGAAGTTTGGCCGGCCCTGCAACGGAAAGCAGTTGAGGCCATCCAAAATCGGCTTTCGATTATGCCGATTTGGCCACCATTAGGAGAAGCGCGCCCATCTCCCAATTTGTGTCAGAAGATGGCCGCCCTTCTCCTTTGAAAATAAGCAGGTATATTATGTAACCACAGAAAGGCAGGACATCAAATCCCATTCCCTATCCTTCTATCCTTATAAAGAGTGCTCATTGAGTGCTGAATTTTTGGTACCATTTATAGAATTTTCCCCTTTCTCCTAGATTCTATATAGTGCACCTAGAGTTACGCACAATTCCACGTGTAAATTTAGGCTTCTTTTATAAATACACACATAGATTAATTGTTTTAACAAGGTGTTAAGCATTGTTTACAGCTCTTGACAAGCAATAACAAGCACTAGTTGGCAAAACTTAGAATTACTTGCGTACATTGCTAAGCATATTCTGTAATGTACTGCGCCTAAATTCTAACGTGCACAGGCAAAAAGGGGCTTGGTTTGGGGCGTGGAAATGGGCATTTTCTGGGCGTTCCAACATCTACGCACGTTGTTATAAAATATGGGCCAGTGTGCGTAAATGTACGCACAGGGATTTTCAACAACCTTTCATTGGCGAAAATGGACACGCGTAGATTCAGTCGCATTAACTATGCCTAAGCATATTCTAAATACCATTAATTTTAGGTGCCATATTGTGAGGAAGGGGATAGAGGGTGGGGTACTGGTGGAGGTAGGGTTACCATATGTCCGGATTTACCCGGACATGTCCTCTTTTTGAGGACATGTCCGGGCAACCGGGCGGGTTTTGCCAATCTGCCCGTTTGTCCAGAAATCCGGACAAATGGGCAGATTGCTAGCCTCCCCTCCCCTTACTTACTACTGCCCTGGTGGTCTAGTGACCTCTTCCGCCTTCGGGGCAAGAAAGAGCCCCCTCTTTCCTGTCCAGAGCACTGCCCTGCATGCATCCTTCCTGTTGGTGATCTCGGCGCCGATTCAAAATGTCCATCAAGAGTTGAAGTGACCTCGCAAGACTTCAACTCTCGGCGGCCATTTTGAATTGGCACCGAGATCACCAACAGGAAGGATGCATGCAGGGCAGCTTTCTGGGCAGGAAAGAGGGGGCTCCTTCCGGCCCCGAAGAGGTCACTAGATCACCAGGGCAGTAGTAAGGTAAGGGGAGGGGGGTGATGGGGTTAGTGACAGAGGGGAGGGGAAAATGTGACAGGGGGCGGAGCGAGGGTGTGAAAGGGGGTGGGGTGTGTGGTGGGGCGGGGAACGTGTCCTCCTTTTTGGGGGACAAAATATGGTAACCCTAGGTGGAGGAGAAGATAAAGCCGAGAGGAAGGGACCGCCCAGATTCTTAGCTCAGAGAGTTCCTCATGTCAGGAGAAGGCATAGATCACTTTCATCAGAGGGCTGGAGGCAGGGGAAAAACTACGATTCCCAGCAGCTCTTGAGGAGGTCTTACAACAGGATGATCAGACTTCCTATCCTAGCAGCCCCCCGTGGAGCCCAAGGGAAAGACAGGTATAGGGGAAGCCCAAGACAAGGTCGGGAGGCCCGGAATGGAGGAGGAGCCTCTAAGCAGAGCTAATCAGGGAGATGAGGACCAGCTGGAGAATGGGTGGGGCGAGGAACCCATGGAATGGAAGGGGGAAGAAAAGGAGGAGGAAGTGAGGTAAGAGGAACTGATGGAGATTGCGGCTCTGGCAAGATCCAAAGGTAAAAGGTTCAGACAGCAGGTAACCGCTTGGTGCGGGGTCTTGGTAAACAAAGGAAGGCAGTGGCTATCATGGAGGAGCCAGGAAGCGACATGGTCAAGTGGGGGAAGCCAGGAGATAGAGCTAGCCAGAAAGGGAGGGGACCCCTGGAGGCTCAGGGCCTCTGAACTGCTGGTGAGATTTCTAAACTGCTTGTTTGAACTGCCTAGTGCTGGCTTTCTTTGAACTGCTTGTTTTTTGTTTTTGTTTGGAGCGTTTTTTTCTGGTTTTGGAATTACTCATTTTGAACTGCATCATTGTAACTGCTGAAATTCATGCCCTGTTGGGGTGGAACTGCATTATTGAAACTGTGGAGATTCCTGAACTGCTTTGCTTTTCTGAATTGCATTATTAAAAGCTACAGAGGTTTTTTTTTTTTCTGAACTGTTTATTTTTTGGATTCTTGAAACCGCTGGGATTATTTCCCTGACGGATATTTCGGGAGCTGTGCTGGAATAGTACTGCTGACGTACCTCAGATCAGAGGGTACACCTGGAGGATTACAGAGGGGTTGTATCTCAGTGGAGTATTATATATAAAATTTGGGCCGGAGGCCAGAGTTTTCCTGAAAGGAGCAGAGGGATCCTTCACAATATATAGAATCAGTCCCTTTGCACCAAACTTTGGTGTAAATATTCATGCCCAACTAGGGTTACCATATTTTGTCCCCAAAAAGGAGGACACATGCCCCGCCCCTGTCACACCATCCCGCCCCTTTCACGCCCTCACTCCGCCCCCTGTCACATTTCCCCTCCCCTGTCACACACCCTGTCACCCCCCCCCCCCCCTCCCCATCACCCCCTCCCCTTACCTTACTACTGCCCTGGTGGTCTAGTGACCTCTTCGGGGCAGGAAAGAGCCCCCTCTTTCCTGCCCGGAGTGCTGCCCTGCATGCCTCCTTCCTGTTGCTGATCTCGGTGCCGATTCAAAATGGCCACCGAGAGTTGAAGTCTCGCGAGGTCACTTGAACTCTCAGCGGCCATTTTGAATCGGCACCCAGATCACCAACAGGAAGGAGGCATGCAGGGCAGCACTCCGGGCAGGAAAGAGGGGGCTCTTTCCTGCCATGAAGGTGGAAGAGGTCACTAGACCACCAGGGCAGGAGTAAGTAAGGGGAGGGGGAGGCTAGCAATCTGCCCATTTGTCCGGATTTCTGGACAAACAGGCAGGCTGGTGTCATGGAGAGTAGCGTTTTCGTTACCATCAGGGGAAAATTTTCAGCTGGCGGAGCTTGGGATTCCCACCAGTTACCACTAAACATGTGCTACTGTTGGGTGGGCCTGAGCCATAAATGGGTGGGCCCTGGCCCACCCAAGCCCACCTGTGGCTATGCCACTGTTTTAAAGTAATGAGCAATAAGATTTCACCTCTTATCGTGTCTAGCCTACATTTACATCAATCTGCTAGAACACTGAGATCTACTTCTAGCAATCTCTTGAGTCGATTTATCTGGATGAATATAGAAATTCTCTTTTCCATATTATTGGGCCGAAGCTTTCAAATTCCTTACCCTCTGACCTGAGAGCTTTCAGAAGTTTGTCTACGATCTAAGGGCTAGAATTGCAGTCTGTACTGTTATTTTTACTTTTGTTTAAATAAGAGCTTGTCTGGATTTGCAATTTCTGTTGATAATTATGTTTGTATTTCGTTATCCACTAGGGATTGTAAATGATGAGGGTTAAGTACATAAGTGTTGCCATACTGGGACAGACTGAAGGTCCATCAAGCCCAGCATCCAGTTTCCAACAGTGGCCAATCCAGGTAATAAGTACCTGGCAAGATCCCAAAACAGTACAATACATTTTAGGCTGCTTATCCTAGAAATGAACAGTGGATTTTCCCCAAGTCCATTTTAACTTTTAGGAAGCTAGCCGAACCTTTATTAAACCCTGCTAAGCTAACTGCTTTTACTACATTCTCTGGCAAAGAATTTCAGAGTTTAATTACACGTTGAATGAAGAAATATTTTCTCCGATTTGTTTTAAATTTACTACTTTGTAGCTTCATTGCGTGCCCCCTAGTCCTAGTATTTTTGGAAAGAGTAAACAAGCAATTCACGTCTACCTGTTACACTCCACTCATTGTTTTATAGACCTCTATCATATCTCCCCTCAGTCGTCTTTTCTCCAAGCTGAAAGGCCCTAGACGCTTCAGCCTTTCCTCATAGGAAAGTCGTCCCATCCTCTTTATCATTTTGTGGCCTTTCTCTGTATCTTTTCTAAATTCCACTATATCTTTCTTCAGAAGTGGTGACCAGATTTGCACACAATATTCAAGGGTGTGGTCACACCATGGAGCGATACAAAGGCATTATAATGTCCTCACATTTGTTTTCCATTCCTTTCTTAATAATACCTAACATTGTATTTGCTTTCTTAGCTGCCACCGCACATTGAGCAGAGGGTTTCAACGTACCATCAACGATGATGCCAAGATCCTTTTCCTGGTCAGTGACTCCTAAAATAAATAAATTAGCTAAAATAAACAAAAATGGGCCAAGAAAATACATTTTGTGTTTTTTGCATTCACCAATAAAGGGTGCACACTTTTCTGCACAATGCATGAAATGAGTGTGTCCTCTCTTTGTAAAGAGTGCGCACTATCGATGCCATAAATGACAGAAAAAGTCTAACTAGTGCAAGAAAAAGTACCAGAAGCCTTCAAAAAAGGAACAAAAACCTTTAATCGTATGCGTTGGTTAACAGTGTTTGGGTGGACCCAACATGGTCCGTGTTTCAGCGCGTGCCCAAAACCCAAGCCTACAGTACCGCAAGCCATTTTTCAGTGCACCTTCGTAAAAGGACTCCACAGTTTGTAATAGTCAAAACCACCCCACCAAAATAGTGAGGCTGTTGCTTGAAACATCTGGCCACCCACGCTCATTGAGGTTAGAGCACTCATGTTGGTCATGCCATGCAGGTTTCTTGGAAGCCTGAAGCTGCCACGGCGCTGATGTTAAGGTTGCAACCATGACACCTCTGCCAGGTTACCTGAGCCTTCTTGCAGCTGTCATTTATTTATCTATTTGTAACATTTATATCCCACATTTCCCCACCCATTAGCAGGCTCAATGTGGCTTACATAATACCGTAAAGGCGATCGCCAGATCCGGTAGATGTTAAACAAATACAGTATAAAATAAGGGTCAGGTAAGGTAAGGGTATACAAGTACAATAAGGGTCAAGGAAATAAGGAATATATAATGTCCAATACGATGTAAGGTTTTGATGCATTGCGGAGTTGAGGCATTGAAGTTGGGTCAGTAGGGTAGACCTTGCAAAACAGATAGGTCTTTAACGATCGCCTGAAGTTTAGATGGTCATGGATCGTTTTCACACTCTTTGGTAGTGCATTCCACATTTGTGTACCTAAGTAGGAGAAATTGGATGCATAGGTTGATTTGTATCTGAGTCCAATGCAGCTTGGATAGTGGAGGTTCAAATAGGTACGTGACGCTCTGGTTCTGTTTCTGGTCGGAAGATCTATCAAGTCAACCATGTATCCTGGGGTTTCACCGTAGATAATCTTGTGCACCAAAGAGCAAATTTTAAAGGTCATGCCATTCTCCATAAGAAAGTAGAATCTAACAATTAAAATAACACAAACATTGAGCTGCTAATGTTTCTGTTTCTAAAATGAATGAGACACGTGTGGGATTCAAGACGTTTCCTCCCACCTCAGACTACATAATAGGTTGAGGGAAGCTTGATTTTACTCATTGCGTCCAGTGGACTTATATTTTTGGCTTTGAAAAGACAAAATTGTATTTTCTCTCTAACTCCTCTTGCTCTGTCTTATCTCTTTCTATGTTCCGCCTTCACTTACACTCTATGCTGTCAAATTAGATGTTTTATTAGGTGTTGTGTCAACATTGTAAGTAGCACACCATAAAAAAAAAAGAGTCAAAAGAAGGAGGAAAAACCCCTATGGTAATGAACAAGTGGAGGAGTGGCCTAGTGGTTAGGGTGGTAGACTTTGGTCCTGAGGAACTGAGTTCGATTCCCACTTCAGGCACAGGCAGCTCCTCTCTGGGCAAGTCACTTAACCCTCCATTGCCCCATGTAAGCCGCATTGAGCCTGCCATGAGTGGGAAAGCGCAGGGTACAAATGTAACAAAAATAAAATAGATACTATTGGAGATTCTACATGGAATGTTGTTGTTGCTACTATCTGAGATTCCGGAATGTTGCTACTATCTGAGATTCTGCTGCTACTATTGGAGATTCTACATGGAATGTTGCTATTCCACTAGCAACATTCCATGTAGAAGGCTGTGCAGGCTTCTGTTTCTGTGAGTCTGACATCCTACACGTAGACTCACAGAAGCAGAAGCCTGCGTGGCCACATTGGTGATCTGCAAGGGCCTAGTGGTTAGGGTGGTGGACTTTGGTCCTGGGGAACTGGGTTCAATTCCCACTGCAGGCACAAGCAGCTCCTTGTGACTCTGGGCAAGTCACTTAACCCTCCATTGCCCCATGTAAGCCGCATTGAGCCTGCCATGAGTGGAAAAGCGCAGGGTACAAATGTAACAAAAATAAAATAGATACTATTGGAGATTCTACATGGAATGTTGCTACTATTGGAGATTCTATATGGAATGTTGCTATTCCACTAGCAACATTCCATGTAGAAGCCTGCGCGGCCACATTGGTGATCTGCAAGGGCTGACTTCTACATGGAATGTTGCTAGTGGAATAGCAACATTCCTTGTAGAACCTCAAATAGTAGCAACAGTGGAGGAGTGGCCTAGTGGTTAGGGTGGTGGACTTTGGTCCTGAGGAACTGAGGAACTGAGTTTGATTCCCGGCACAGGCAGCTCCTTGTGACTCTGGGCAAGTCACTTAACCCTCCATTGCCCCATGTAAGCCACATTGAGCCTGCCATGAGTGGGAAAGCGCAGGGTACAAATGTAACAAAAATAAAAAATAGCAAAAACAAAAGAGCAAGGATGGACCTTTGGTCTTCCCAGTGCAACAAAGAACACAAATCAGAGGGTAAGGAAAAAACTATTTGATTGCATAAAACAGTCAAAAGACTTCAAAAGTATAAACAATATAACCCTGAAGCTTGCTGTACAGAACAGACTCAACATGGGTCTGTGTTTCTGCAGTAACGCCTGCATCAGGAATCATAACATATTGAGGGTCTCCATGACAGACTTAGGATGCTTCTGTAGTAGCCTCAATTAGGATACAGATTTCTTGAAAAAAAAAATTGGTATTATTGTTTGAATATTTTTTACTGTTGTAATTGTCTGTTGCCTGTGTCCACACCACCTTGGGAGAATTTCTTCAAAAAGGCGGTAAATAAATCCCAATAAATACATAAATTGGAAAAACAGGAACAAAATAAATGGATTAGATCTGACGTGTGTTACTGGACATCCCCAGATTTATGTTCATAAGTACGTAAGTAATGCCACACTGGGAAAAGACCAAGGGTTCATCGAGCCCAGCATCCTGTCCCCGACAGCGGCCAATCCAAGTCAAGGGCACCTGGCGAGCTTCCCAAACGTACAAACATTCTATACATGTTATTCCTGGAATTGTGGATTTTTCTCAAGTCCATTTAGTAGCGGTTTATGGACTTGTCCTTTAGGAAACCATCCAAACCCTTTTTTAACTCTGCCAAGCTAACCGCCTTCACTACGTTCTCCGGCAACGAATTCCAGAGTTTAATTACGCGTTGGGTGAAGAAAGATTTTCTCCAATTTGTTTTAAATGTACTACACTGTAGTTTCATCGCATGCCCCCTAGTCCTAGTATTTTTGGAAAGTGCGAACAGACGCTTCACATCCACCTGTTCCGCTCCACCCATTATGCTGCTTCTCCAACAAATCCCCCCCCCCCACCCGCACGCTGAGCACAAATCTAATGCAAACATGGCAAGTCAAGTCAGAAATAGATTGCTCGTTCCCTCTACAAATGTCTTTCATTCAAGAATCTGCAGGTCTTGCAGCTACCGCTGACTTTAAAACCCATTAGCGTAGAGCAGGAGAGACTGGTATAAATACAGTCTGCTCTTCAGAGAACAATCACAAGTAATGACAACTGAAATATCCCCCCCCCCCCCCCCCAACCCCTCATGTTTTCCTGATGTGCTTGCTTTTTCTTCTAATAGCTTCATGGCTCTTTTGGCTGCCAGCCTCTTCTCACTCGCCAGCAGCACTGGCGCCCAGCCCACAGTCCCCCCCCCCCAACCCCCCAGCAAATCCAATTACTTACTGACACGCCTATAAATCACACACTAATTGATATGTGTGGACGGCGTGAATAAACTAGAAATAATCTAATCAAAGCCTGACTTTTTTTCTTTCTGGAACAGAAAGTTGTTCCAACGGAAGGGTGCAGTGGTATATTGTGGGCATGTGGTGGGGGAGGGTGGAAGACTATCGGTCATAGGCACATCTCTTACATCAGTCCCATCTGGGTTTCTTGGAGCTTAGCCTAGAACAATGTTCCTACCTTGTGTCACCAAGGAGAGTTTCATTTCGCTAACTTTCATTATGCTTCAGCTCTATCAGGACATCATGTAAAATGTTATTCTCCATTGCCTCAGGTACAAACCAAGATTGTGAGCCCTCCTGGGACCGAGAAACATCCAGAATACCTGAACGTAACTCACCTTGAGCTACTACTGAAAAAGGTGTGAGCAAAATCTAAATAAAGATTCTAGAATTCTAAAGAATAACAAGATTCCATGAAGAATTTCAAAGTGTAGCAACATTCCATGTAGAACCCCAAAGAGTAACAAGATTCTTTGGGGTGGAGGAGTGGCCTAGTGGTTAGAGCACCGGTTTTCCAATCCAGAGGTGGCAATCCAGAGGTGGCCAGTTCATATCCCACTGCTGCTCCTTGTGATCTTAGGCAAGTCGCTTAACCCTCCATTGCCTCAGGTACAAACTTAGATTGTGAGCCCTCCTGGGACAGTGAAATATCCAGAGTACCTGAATGTAACTCACCTTGAGTTACTACTGAAAAAGGTGTGAGCAAAATCCAAGTAAACCATTTGAGATTCTGTTGCTACTATTTGAGATTCTATATGGAATGTTGCTATTCCACTAACATTCCATGTAGAAGCCTGCCCTTGCAAATCAGCAACACAGCCGCACAGGCTTCTGCTTCTGTAAGTCTGACACCCTGCACATACATGCAGGACGTCAAACTCACAGAAACAGAAGCCTGTGCGGCCGCATTGCTGATCTGCAAGGGCAGGCTTCTACATGGAATATTGCTAGTGGAGGAGTGGCCTAGTGATTAGTGCAGTGGAACATAGAATGTTGCTACTATTTGAGATTCTACATGGAACATTGCTATAGTGAAGGAGTGGCCTAGTGGTTAGAGCACCAGTCTTGCAATCCAGAGGTGCCCAGTTCAAATCCCACTGTTGCTGCTTGTGACCTTGGGCAAGTCACTTAACCCTCCATTGCCTCAGGTACACACTTAGATTGTGAGCCCTCCTGGGACAGAGAAATATCCAGAGTACCTGAATGTAACTCACCTTGAGCTACTACTGAAAAAGGTGTGAGCAAAATGGAAATAAAGTATTGTTATATTAGAAACTCACAGCTCCTCTCTCAAAGACATATGGCTCCAGTTAGGGGAGGTGTGACTTTAAGCAGCAGCTTGGTCACTGCATCTCAAAAAAAGATATAGTGGAATTAGAAAAGGTACAGAGAAGGGCGATGGAAATGATAAAGGGGATAAGATGATTTCCCTATGAGGAAAGGCAGAAGCGACTAGGGCTCTTTAGCTTGGAGAAAAGACGGCTGAGGGGAGATATGATAGAGGTCTATAAAATAATGAGTGGAGTGGAACGGGTAGACGTGGATCGTTTGTTTATGCTTTCCAAAAATACTAGGACTAGCGGGCATGCGATGAAGCTACAAAGTAGTAGATTTAATATGAATCGGAGAAAATGTTTCTTCACTCAACGTGTGGAATGTGGTAAAGGCGGTTAGCTTAGCAGGATTTTAAAAAGGTCTGGACGGCTTCCTAAAGTAAAAAAAAATGGAACATTATTAAATTGACTTGAGGAAAATGTATTGAACTTTTTGCGGGATCTTGCCAGGTATTTGTGACCTGGATTGGCCACTCCTGGAAACAGGATGCTGGGCTTGATGGACCTTTGGTCTGTCCCAGTGTGGCAATACTTATGTACCAGGGACAGAGAACCATCAGCAATTTGGCAATGCCTAAACCACTTCTATAACTGGAGGTGAGGCTATCTGAACCTGACCTAGAGCAAGAATTGAGGTCCCGGTGAAGAACAGATAATGTCTCACCTCTACCACAGTTGTTTGACAGAGATGCCCCCCCCCCCCCCCCCCCCCCCCCCCCCCCCCCCCCCCACAACTGATGATTTAAATACTTTACTAACCATGTGAGGGTCTGCGATGTCCACAACAGATCACCATAGATCTAAGGTGGCCTGAATTTATGATGACGACTCTCGGATTCAGGAAACTTTATTGAAACAGCTTCACTGGTTACCAGTTGAGAAGAGAATTGTTTTTACATTTTTACTTATGATACACAAGGCATTAAAACAGGAGGCAGATCAGTTCTTGTCCACAGTGTTGAAGCTTTATCATCCAAATCAGACAATGAGATCAAAAGGCACTTAAGGTCTTTCCATTCCGGATTTGCAAAAGCTACGTTTTGAGGAAACCAGACTGACATAGCATGATCTCCATTGCAGGTGTTATGATGACGAATCCGATTCAGGTTCAGGTTCTCTCTATTTGATATACCGCCAAGGAGGACATCGTCATAGAGGTGTACATTATAAACTACAAGAAAGTCTCAGTCAGAAAAGAATTACAATTATAGATAGCACAGTAATAGTAAAGAGTAAAAGAAGAGGAGGGAATTCAGCTTATCACATGGAACAAAAAAAACAAAAACAAAACCTAAACTAGAATAGGCAGCACATTGAAAGACAGCCGCTCCGTAACTGAGTGACTAAGGGCCAGTAGGTCTTGGGGATCAGGGGGATCAGAATGCTGCTGGAATAGAAACCTTTTAAGAGCAGCCTTAAATTCTACTTGAGATCCTAGTTTTCGCAAGATGAGTTGACGCACATTCCAAAGGGAAGGGCCAGCAACTGAGAACATTGTTCTCGGAAGAGTAGTTAGAGGGATTTCCAGTAGGGCGGGCACCACCAGGTGGTCTTGATCTAAGAAGTTGAGAGGATGAGGAGGGGAGTAAGACAGCCTATACTGGGCCAAATTAGAAGGCTGACTAGTTTGTAAGGATTTGTGGATCAAAGTCAGTATCTTAAACCATTCACGAACATCGACTGGAAGCCAGTGTTCCTAAAAAAGCAAAGGACTGTAGGGTTACCCTATGGCTCCAGAAAAAGGAGGACAGATTGAGCCAGTCCAGATTTTACTTCCATTGCTTGTAGTGGAAGTAAAATCCGGACTGGCTCAATCTGTCCTCTTTTTTTCCGGAGCCATAGGGTAACCCTTGTTTGGATTTCACGTCTCTGTTCTTTCCTGGTTCTCCTCTTACTCTCCCACCGTACCTTCAGAGTATATTCTGCTGGAACATCCACCACCCCTGTCCCACTCTCAGTTGGAGTTCCTCAGGGATCTGGCCTTGGCCCCTTTCTTTTTTCCATTTACACTTCTTCCCTGGGCTCTCTGATCTCATCTCACAGTTTCCAGTACCATCTTTATGCCGACGACACTCAGCTCTACCTCTCCACACCTGACATTACTGCTGAAACCCAGGCCAAAGTTTCAGCCTGCTTGACCGACATAGCTGCCTGGATGTCACACCGCCACCTGAAACTGAACATGGCCAAAACTGAGCTTATTGTCTTTCCTCCCCAAGCCCACCTCACCCCTCCCCCCATTCTCTATTTCAGTAGATGGCACCCTCATCCTCCCTGTCTCATCTACTCGCAACCTAGGAGTCATCTTTGATTCCTCTTTCTCCTTTTCCGCTAACATCCAGCAGATGGCCAAAACCTGTCGCTTCTTTGTCTACAACATTAGCAAAATCCGCCCCTTCCTCTCTGAATATGCTACCAGAACCCTTATCCAAACCCTTGTCACCTCTCGCTTGGATTATTGCAATTTGCTTCTCACTGGTCTTCCGCTCAGCCATCTCTCTCCTCTCCAGTCTGTCCAAAATTCTGTGGCACGACTTATTTCCCACCAAAATCGTTTTACCCACACTAGCCCACTCCTCAAGTCACTTCACTGGCTCCCTGTCCGCTTCCGTGTACAGTTCAAACTTCTCTTACTGACCTTTAAATGCATCCATTCTGCAGCCCCCCATTACCTCTCCTCTCTCATCTCTCCCTACATTCCTCCCCATAAACTCCGCTCACTGGACAAATCTCTCTTGTCAACCCCCTTCTCCTCCACTGCAAATTCCAGGCTTTGTTCCTTTTCCCTCGCGGCACCTTATGCCTGGAATGGACTTCCTGAGCCTGTACGCCTAGCTCCATCTCTACCTGTTTTCAAATCTATGCTGAAAACCCACCTTTTCACCACTGCTTTTGGCTCCTAGCCACTACTCATTTGCCTCCCCTTGTTCCTTCTCACCCAGTATTTTCCTTGCCCTTAATTGTCTTGTCTGTCTGTATTTTTAGATTGTAAGCTCTATCGAGCAGGGACTGTCTCTCTGTGTCAGGTGTTCAGCGCTGCGTGTGCTGGTAGCGCTATGCAAATGTTAATAATAATAATAACCCTACAGAGGAGTAACATGGTCATATGTCCGCTTTCCTGTAACTAATTTAACTGCAATATTTTGGATAACCTGAAGATGTCGCAATTCTCAGGAGCTCAGGCCATTGAAGAGAGCGTTAGAATAATCGATAGTGGAGATGACTTAAGGCATGAACGAGGACGAGGAAAGGGCGGAGAGCTCTGATCTGGTGGAGGCGAAAGAAACACTTAGATATGAGAGGAGAAAGAAAGGGCATTGAATATCCAGAAATACAGCCAGCGACGGACATAGATGTGTTGACCGCCGCCAACTGAATGTTGTCCGGACTGTTATTTAAAGCTGCGCGTGAATTTGGATGAATGAAAATTATGGAGGCAATTCTATAGAATTAGGCACTAAGGGGTCCTTTTATTAAGGTCCGCTGAAAAATGGGCCGAGGTAGGGTAGGCACACACAGAACCCTTTTTCAGCACGCTGAACATGGACGTGCGGCAAAAATAAAATTGGCGCGTGTCCATTTTGGGCCTGCGACCTTACCGCCAGCTATTGACCTAGCGGTAAAGTCTCACGCGGTAACCGGGCGGTAATGACCTACGTGCTTCCACAGCCACTTGGTGCGCATAGCGGACGTGTGCCAGAAAATAAAAATGATTTTTCAGAGGCACGTATCGGACGCGCGCCAAAATGAAATTACCACAGAACCATGCAGTAGCCGGGCGGTAACTCCATTTTAGCATGTGTTAGGTGCGTGTGGATGCTTCCATGGCTCAGTAAAAGGGGCCCCTAACATTTCAGTGTATGTTACACACATGAATGTTTAGAAAACTAGCATAGATTTATTTATTTGTTGCATTTGTACCCCACATTTTCCCACCTATTTGTGGGCTCAATGTGGCTTACATAGTACCGGAGAGGCGTTCGCAGGCTCCGGTGTGCACAAATACAAAATGATATTGTGATGGGGTAGGTTCTCGTGGAGCATTCTTATTGGGGTATCATAAGGCGGAAGGGTTGTGTAATGACCATTGCGTACTTAGGTTTTGATGTGTTGCAAAGTTTGAGCATTTAAGTTGGATCGGTAGGGTATGCCTTTTGAAACAAGTTGTTTTTTAGTGATTTCCGGATGTTTAAATGGCCATATGATGTTTTCACAGCTTTCGGTAGTGCGTTCCACGATTGTGTGCTTATATAGGAGAAACTGGATGCGTAGGTTGATTTGTATTTAAGTCCTTTGCAGCTTGGGTAGTGGAGATTTAGATATGTCCGTGATGATTCGGATGTGTTTCTGGTTGGTAGGACTTTGAGGTCTATCATGTAGCTCGGGACTTCGCCGAAGATTATTTTATGGACTAGGGTGCAGATTTTGAAGGCGATGCGTTCATGAATGTGCACATACATGTGTGCAAACGCCACATTTGCACCTAAGCGCTATTCTGTAAAAGTCATGTCTACCTTGCAAGGGGATGTACACGTGGCTGGAGCCTGAGCCGAACATACTATACGGCCAAAGCGAATGCGTAGGTCTCGGCGGTTTACAATAAAAAAAATATTTTAAAAAAAGTTTGAACTAGAAAGGAACTACAATTTTGGATAGCAAAGACAACACATCTTAGCAAGAGGCGATTTACTATTTAAGTATAGAGTAGGGGGGAAATAGAATGAACACACAAAAACAACAGAAAGCTAAGGTCTATAACCATGGCCGCCAAGAGGGGGGATCAAAATTCCTCGAGCCCGCAAGCTTCTTCTTACTGCCTGCTTCCGGGTCTGTCCTCCCCTGCTCCGGCGTGCCACCCAGGTCCCGAATGATTGCATTACTGCGATATTGCATTAATGCAGTCACCCGGGTCCCGACTCCCGACATGGACAGGAGAGGGAGAGGACAGACCACGGGAGCAGGAAGCAGCTTGCCGGCGCCGGACCTGAGTCTGCCCCCCCCCCCCCCCTTTGGAGACAAACACAGAGTAAGGGGGCGAGCGCCTGGGAGCGGCAATGCGAGTTGGGGGTAGCGTAAATGGGTGGAGGGGCGGCGTGTGGCAGTCTGGTTCTGTCCCGGGCCCAGCTATTTCTTTCGGCTGCCCTTTCTATAACATATTATGTTACTACAGTATCGAATCTTCGAGGGGACACGTTTAGGTGGTTTCAAAGGCTTGTGCAAAAAGCCCAGCCTTTAGCACAGGTTTAAAAGCCTTGAGTGAAGACTCCGCACCGATATGGAAAGGGAGTGAGTTCCAGAAAGAAGGAGCAGCCAAGAAAAAGGTGCGGTTCCTGGTGAACTCCAGTTGAGCAAACTTAGAGAACTGGTAGTATAAGTCTGCAATCATTCAAAGAACGAAGCAGAGGTGCAGGAGAATGAGGGATGGTGAGCGTATTCATACGTACCTTATTGAACACTACAAAATGCACGTGTGTCTTCAGCATTTAAATGCCCGTGGTTATACAAGGTTTGTCAGTGGCTTAGATGCCCACACTTAAATTAAGTACATAACTATTACCACACAGGGACAGACCAAAGGTCCATCAAGCCCAGCATCCTGTTTCCAACAGTGGCCAATCCAAGTCACAAATACCTGGCAAGATCCCGCAAAAAGTTCAATACATTTTATGCTGCTTATCCCAGAAATAAGCAGTGGATTTAATAATGGTCTATGGACTTTTCCTTTTTTTTTAAACCCCGCTAAGCTAACCGCCTTTACCACATTCTCTGGCAACGAATTCCACAGGTTGAGTGAAGAAAACTTTTCTCCGATTCGTATTAAATTTACTACTTTGTAGCTTCATCGCGTGCCCCCTAGTCCTAGTATTTTTGGAAAGAGTAAACAAATGATTCACGTCTACCCGTTCCACTCCACTCATTATTTTATAGACCTCTATCTTATTTTCCCTGTAGGCGTGTATCCACCCAGTTAGACTATTATTCTGTAAAGGAAAGTGCATATCTATATTCCCTTATAGAAAAGGCTCTTACCGGGGGCCCTGTTATAGAATTAACCTTTATACAGTGGGGGAAATAAGTATTTGATCCCTTGCTGATTTTGTAAGTTTGCCCACTGACAAAGACATGAGCAGCCCATAATTGAAGGGTAGGTTATTGGTAACAGTGAGAGATAGCACATCACAAATTAAATCCGGAAAATCACATTGTGGAAAGTATATGAATTTATTTGCATTCTGCAGAGGGAAATAAGTATTTAATCCCTCTGGCAAACAAGACCTAATACTTGGTGGCAAAACCCTTGTTGGCAAGCACAGCGGTCAGACGTCTTCTGTAGTTGATGATGAGGTTTGCACACATGTCAGGAGGAATTTTGGTCCACTCCTCTTTGCAGATCATCTCTAAATCATTAAGAGTTCTGGGCTGTCGCTTGGCAACTCGCAGCTTCAGCTCCCTCCATAAGTTTTCAATGGGATTAAGGTCTGGTGACTGGCTAGGCCACTCCATGACCCTAATGTGCTTCTTCCTGAGCCACTCCTTTGTTGCCTTGGCTGTATGTTTTGGGTCATTGTCGTGCTGGAAGACCCAGCCACGACCCATTTTTAAGGCCCTGGCGGAGGGAAGGAGGTTGTCACTCAGAATTGTACGGTACATGGCCCCATCCATTCTCCCATTGATGCGGTGAAGTAGTCCTGTGCCCTTAGCAGAGAAACACCCCCAAAACATAACATTTCCACCTCCATGTTTGACAGTGGGGACGGTGTTCTTTGGGTCATAGGCAGCATTTCTCTTCCTCCAAACACGGCGAGTTGAGTTCATGCCAAAGAGCTCAATTTTTGTCTCATCTGACCACAGCACCTTCTCCCAATCACTCTCGGCATCATCCAGGTGTTCACTGGCAAACTTCAGACGGGCCGTCACATGTGCCTTCCGGAGCAGGGGGACCTTGCGGGCACTGCAGGATTGCAATCCGTTATGTCGTAATGTGTTACCAATGGTTTTCGTGGTGACAGTGGTCCCAGCTGCCTTGAGATCATTGACAAGTTCCCCCCTTGTAGTTGTAGGCTGATTTCTAACCTTCCTCATGATCAAGGATACCCCACGAGGTGAGATTTTGCGTGGAGCCCCAGATCTTTGTCGATTGACAGTCATTTTGTACTTCTTCCATTTTCTTACTATGGCACCAACAGTTGTCTCCTTCTCGCCCAGCGTCTTACTGATGGTTTTGTAGCCCATTCCAGCCTTGTGCAGGTGTATGATCTTGTCCCTGACATCCTTAGACAGCTCCTTGCTCTTGGCCATTTTGTAGAGGTTAGAGTCTGACTGATTCACTGAGTCTGTGGACAGGTGTCTTTCATACAGGTGACCATTGCCGACAGCTGTCTGCCATGCAGGTAACGAGTTGATTTGGAGCATCTACCTGGTCTGTAGGGGCCAGATCTCTTACTGGTTGGTGGGGGATCAAATACTTATTTCCCTCTGCAGAATGCAAATAAATTCATATACTTTCCACAATGTGATTTTCCGGATTTAATTTGTGATGTGCTATCTCTCACTGTTACCAATAACCTACCCTTCAATTATGGGCTGCTCATGTCTTTGTCAGTGGGCAAACTTACAAAATCAGCAAGGGATCAAATACTTATTTCCCCCACTGTATGTGGTTCCTAAACTTTGGAATGACCTACCACTTTACATCAGAATCAGACAGCAGTCTCTGCCTTTAAGCAAGCCCTAAAAACCCATCATTTCCCTATCTCTTTCCCTAAGCCTGTCTAATCCCTCTTCCTTCTACCTTCTTCTCTTCTATTTTAATACTGTCTTTGATGTGAAATTCAATTCAAATCAATTCTTGTATACTGCTAATATCCCCTTTCCAGGGTTCAGTGCGGATTACATTCTAGGTGAGACAAACGGAGATAGTGTTAGCATGTGGTATGAGAAGAATTAGAAACCATTGGATTAATGCACGAGACTAAAAACATTAAGGAAAGGATAATGGACGATACTAGGAGGTAGAAGTTATGATGGATTGCTATGAAGCAGTCTTTCGGAAGTGAAAGGTTTTAAGCCTCTTCCTGAAGTTGAGGTAGCTGTTTTCTGTTCTGATGGGAATAGGTAGAGGGTTCCATATTTTGATTCTAAGAATGGGGAATAGAGAGCTGAAAATAGGGATCTAGGCGTCGTCGTTGATGACACGTTGAAACCCTCTGCTCAGTGTGCGGCAGCGGCTAAGAAAGCAAATAGAATGTTAGGCATTATAAGAAAAGGAATGGAAAACAAAAATGAGGATGTTATAATGCCTTTGTATCGCTCCGTGGTGCAACCGCACCTCGAATATTGCGTGCAATTCTGGTTACTACATCTCAAAAAAGATATAGTGGAATTAGAAAAGGTACAGAGAAGGCTGACGAAAATGGTAAAGGGGATGGGACGACTTCCCTATGAGGAAAGGCTGAAGCGTCTAGGGCTCTTCAGCTTGGAGAAAAGACGGCTGAGGGAAGATATGATAGAGGTCTATAAAATAATGAGTGGAGTGGAACAGGTAGACACAAACCACTTGTTTACTCTTTCCAAAAACACTAGGACTAGGGGGCACTCAATGAAGCTACAAAGTAGTAAATTTAAAATGAATTGGAGAAACTTGTTCTTCACTCAACATGTAATTAAACTCTGGAATTCGTTGCCAGAGAATGTGGTAAAGGTGGTTAGCTTAGCGGGGTTTTAAAAAAGGTTTGGATGGCTTCCTAAAGGAAAGTCCATTGACCATTATTAAAATGACTTGGGGAAAATCTACTGCTTATTTCTAGGATAAGCAGCATAAAATGTATTGTACTTTTTGGGGATCTTGCCAGGTACTTGTGACCTGAATTGGCCACTGTTGGAAACAGGATGCTGGGCTTGATGGACATTTGGTCTGTCCCAGTATGGCAATACTTCTGTACTTAAAGTCTTTTGATTTCAAATTGTCTTTTGGAACGGTGATGCTAGCATCAGTTGTTCTTTCAGTCTGTTAGACTGGACCAGACATAGCAAAGCGGTCTTAGTCAGCAGTTCAGAGGTGAAGCCCTGAAGGCAGTGGCATACCAAGGGGGGGGGGGGGGGCGGTCCGCCCCGGGTGCACCCTGCTGGGGGGGGGGGGGTGCCGCGCGCCAGTCAGTGTCGTTCGTTTCCATGCTCCCTCTGCCCCGGAACAGGAAGTAACCTGTTCCGGGGCAGAGGGAGCATGGAAACGAACGACGCTGACCGGCGCGTGGCACCCCCCCAGAGACGTGCACCCGGGGGGGTTCTTTCACCAGGGTGGGGGGTGTCCCTTCGCCGGGGGTGGGTCATGCTGCACCCGGGGGGCGGGGCGCATCGGCGATCCGCCCCGTGTGTCAGCGCCCCTCGGAACGCCACTGCCTGAAGGATTTGAAAAACTAAACAAGCAGCTTTGAACCTGAGTCTTTCAGATATAGGAAGCCAGTGCAGTTCGTTTAGATGAGTTGAAACACTAATATATCTGTTCAATCTGTATATTAGTCTAGCAGCTGTGTTCTGTATGTGTCGAAATCAATAAATCCTGCATCTCCCCCTGCCAATGGTTTGATCTTAACTGAATTACTTTGCGATTGTGCCAGGTACCTTCCTAGAAGGTAAGCTTGCTGGAGAAAGGTCTCAATGTATATTTATGAATTTTCATGTACAGCACCCTGGGGCTGGGATGACCTTGTGTATTGCAAACAGAATTTTGGAGCCAGTTCAGTGGTAAATGCCTCGCTCAAATGAGATGTTTACCGACCTGCCTCCTTGGGATTCCCAGTTGAATTTCACACATCACTAAGATGTTCATGCCCTGTAGACACAGAGTGATTCCTGCCAGGAGACAAAAGCAAGTAGTGTTCACAGGATGGGTAGATGATCTAAACAGCAGTTTATGTTTTAGGGAAGTTGATAGTGTTGATGAAAGCAGATTTTGCAGTATTTTTGTGGACTTTCCCCACACTGAACCCACAATACACAACAGATTTATACCTGGATTGACCACTGTTGGAAACAGGAAACTGGGCTAGATGGACCATTGGTCTGACCAAGTATGGCTATTACTACTACTACTAATCATTACTAATTAAACTCTGGAATTCGTTGCCAGAGAATGTGGTAAAGGTGGTTAGCTTAGCAGGGTTTAAAAAAATGTCTGGGCAGCTTCCTAAAGGAAAAGTCCATAGACTGTTATTAAATTGACTTGGGAAAATCCACTGCTTATTTCTGGGATAAGCAGCATAAAATGTATTGAACTTTTTTGGGATCTTGCCAGGTATTTGTGGCCTGGATTGGCCACTGTTGGAAACAGGATGCTGGGCTTCATGGACCTTTGGTCTGTCCCAGTATGGCAACACTTATGTACTTGGGATTCTAAATGGAATCTTGCTGCTCTTTGGGGTTCTACATGGAATGTTGCTACACTTTGAAATTCTGCATGGAATCTTGTTATTCTTTAGAATTCTAGAATCTTGGTACTCTTTGGGGTTCTACATGGAATGTTGCTATTGCTTGGGTTTCTACCAAGTACTTGTGACCTGGATTGGCCACTGTTGGAAACAGGATGCTGGGCTAGATGGACCGTTGGTCTGACCAAGTATGGCTATTACTACTACTACTAATCATTTCTAATTAACCTCTGGAATTCATTGCCAGAGAATGTGGTAAAGGTGGTTAGCTTAGCAGGGTTTAAAAAATGTCTGGGCAGCTTCCTAAAGGAAAAGTCCATAGACTGTTATTAAATTGACTTGGGAAAATCCACTGCTTATTTCTGGGATAAGCAGCATAAAATGTATTAAACTTTTTTGGGATCTTGCCAGGTGTTTGTGGCCCGGATTGGCCACTGCTGGAAACAGGATGCTGGGCTTGATGGACCTTTGGTCTGTCCCAGTATGGCAACACTTATGTACTTGGGATTCTGAATGGAATCTTGCTACTCTTTGATGTTCTACATGGAATGTTGCTACACTTTGAAATTCTGCATGGAATCTTGTTATTCTTTAGAATTCTAGAATCTTGGTACTCTTTGGGGTTCTACATGGAATGTTGCTATTGCTTGGGTTTCTACCAAGTACTTGTGACCTGGATTGGCCACTGTTGGAAACAGGATGCTGGGCTAGATGGACCGTTGGTCTGACCAAGTATGGCTATTACTACTACTACTAATCATTTCTAATTAACCTCTGGAATTCGTTGCCAGAGAATGTGGTAAAGGTGGTTAGCTTAGCAGGGTTTAAAAAATGTCTGGGCAGCTTCCTAAAGGAAAAGTCCATAGACTGTTATTAAATTGACTTGGGAAAATCCACTGCTTATTTCTGGGATAAGCAGCATAAAATGTATTAAACTTTTTTGGGATCTTGCCAGGTGTTTGTGGCCCGGATTGGCCACTGCTGGAAACAGGATGCTGGGCTTGATGGACCTTTGGTCTGTCCCAGTATGGCAACACTTATGTACTTGGGATTCTGAATGGAATCTTGCTACTCTTTGATGTTCTACATGGAATGTTGCTACACTTTGAAATTCTGCATGGAATCTTGTTATTCTTTAGAATTCTAGAATCTTGGTACTCTTTGGGGTTCTACATGGAATGTTGCTATTGCTTGGGTTTCTACCAAGTACTTGTGACCTGGATTGGCCACTGTTGGAAACAGGATGCTGGGTTTGATGGACCTTTGGTCTGTCACAGTGTGGCAAGACTTAAGTAACTATAGCGCTACTAGATGTATGCTCGCTGTATACATTATATACAGGTACTTTCTCTGTCCCTAGGGGACTCATAATCACAAGTTTTTTTGTACCTGGGGCAATGGAGTTAAGTGACTTGTCCAGAGTCACAAGGAGCTGCAGTGGGAATTGAACCCAGGTTGCCAAGGTCAAAGGCCAATGCACTAACCATTAGGCTCCTCCTCCTTCTCCACTCTTCTTATGTTCTGTTCTTCAGAGGAAAACACAAGTTGTAAGGATTCCTTCTGGTGGATGGGAGAGGCAAAAATCACCCAAGTCCTTCACTAGTGAACACACAAAAACTTCCCAAATCACTCAACAGCCCTGACAGAAAGTTAAATCCACAGCCAGGATACTTTTCTAAGAAATCAACTTTAATTACGTGCATCCCCAGAACCGAAGTATTCGAAGAGAAAAAGGCAAAATAGAAATACAAAGACATTTGCTATTAGTCCTTTTCTTAAGTTCAGCTCACTGAATCATGCGCAAATCTCTTCTGGGCTCTTGGCCGGACTCCCCCTCTTCTTCTGAACTGGGTACCCCAAACTCCTCAAACAAGACCTGCAAAACATTGTCCCCTGGTTCTGTAGAGTGCACCAAAAGTTAGGCATCAGTAAGACGGAAGTCAAGCGCCAAAACAGGGGGTGAAACAGCAGTTAGGCTCCTAAGTACACTTAGGGGGGAATTCATCATGGCGTTATGCCTTTAATGCTTGTAATTTATTTATTTATTTGTTGCATTTGTACCCCACATTTTCCCACCTATTTGCAGGCTCAATGTGGCTTACATAGTACCGTCAAAGGTGCTTGCCCAGTCGGTTGATAACAAATACAAGGTTGTATAGTGATAGAATGAGGTATATGTGGAGGAATTCAGTGGCGTAGCCACAGGTGGGCCTGGGTGGGCCAGGGCCCACCCACTTTGGACTCAGGCCCATCCAAAATTGTGACACTCTTGCTGTGGCTGGTGGGGTTCTTTCCTTGGGCAGCCAGCTCTTTTCTTGAGCTGACGCTGAGACCAGCCCTTCTGCACATGCTCAGTTTTCGCACATGCAAAAGCACTGAGCACGCATGGACTGCCAGCAGCAGCATGAGTTTGAGGCTAGTGTGGCCGGCTGCCATTTGGACGACTGCTGGCTGCTCGAGGAGGAAGAGGAAATCTTCAGCTGGCAGGGTTTGGGAATCCCAGCCAGTTCAAGTATTTAATATTTGGGGTTTGTGGGCAGGGAGGGGTGCAGAGAGGAACAAGCTGGATGGGGGCTAAATTCCATACCCGCCCACCTTGGGCTCAGGGTCAGGCCCACCCAAAATTGGCCATCTGGCTATGCCCCTGGAGGAATTATAGGAATTAGCTTGTGCTTAATGATAAAAGCCCATTCTATACCTATAGGTCCTAAGTTCAGCCCTCATCTTATTCAGGAGTCTTCTGTGAGGGACCGTATCAAAGGCTTTGCAGAGATCCAGGTGGATTACATCTAGCGCACGACCTTCATCCAGCTCTTGTGGATAAAATGCTTGTTGAGGTCTGGGGCAATTTTTAAATCCCCCCATTAATGTGACGTAAATATTTGTCAAGGCTCACGTGTTGGAGTTCACATGTTTGTGGGGGGGTTTAAAAATGTATTTCAAAGATGCCAAGTTACCCAGTTCTGGGCTGGAGATTCCGGGACAGTCCTGAATTTGTGATCACCCCGTCTTGGTGCATAATGAGGCTCGCAGCTCTGATGTCAACGTTCAGGATCAGGCACTACAAATCCCACACTGCTTTGGGATGTGATTTCAAATCCAGGACTGGCCCAGAATCTCCAGCCTGAAACCGGGTAACTTGGCATGTCTAGTGTTTACACCAAGATCAAATTCCAACAGGCCCTAGTTTCTTTATCAAAACAGTTCTTAAATCATTTTCTTAGAAGGCTTTCAAAACGTTTTCTACCCTTGCCTCAGTAGTGCTTAATTGTCCAGCAATAACGTCTGGCAATCATTTTAGCACTCAAATCTTCATAGGCTTAATTTTTATATTTAAACAATTTTAATGTACTTATCTTTTCGGCATTTTCAAACATGGGGCCTCAAAACAACGCCCGACATGCATGTTTCACCAACTGGCTGTATCAAGGGCTTCCCCCTTATGCCGTTCAACCGTCACCTCGACAACATTACTTAAGGAAAATATCCTATCTGTGTTTACACCAGACGTGCCAAGTTACCCAGAAAGTTAATCCTGCGCCTTGACCAAACTGATCCTTACACTCGTTTGTACCAGTGAAGCATTCCGTGGCAGCCCCCGAGGTCAATGTTTGGTATTTTTAAAAAAATATGTGACATGAACACAGGGCACTGCAGTGGCAGTCTCAGAAATACTTTGAAGTCTAGTGGGCTTGTGCTGATTTTCCGTTTAAATATTTCCACCCAGGTTCCTAGTGAAATTTAGCATGTATTATTAATATATACGATGTCGGTGACTATATGTTCCTGCATGATTCTCATTCTCTTAGGTAGAGGAGTGTGGTAGCCGTGTTAGCCCACTCTTAAGGTTATCAATAGAAATCAAACAAAATAAAACATGGAAAAGAAAATAAGATGATACCTTTTTTATTGGACATAACTTAATACATTTCTTGATTAGCTTTCGAAGGTTGCCCTTCTTCCTCAGATCGGAAATAAGCAAATGTGCTAGCTGACAGTGTATATAAGTGAAAACATTCAAGCATTACTATGACAGTAAAATAGATACTATTGGAGATTCTACATGGAATGTTGCTACTATTGGAGATTCTACATGGAATGTTGCTATTCCACTAGCAACATTCCATGTAGAAGGCTGCGCAGACTTCTGCTTCTGTGAGTCTGACGTCCTGCACGTATGTGCAGGACGTCAGACTCACAGAAGCAGAAGCCTGCGCGGCCACATTGGTGATCTACAAGGGCTGACTTCTACATGGAATGTTGCTAGTGGAATAGCAACATTCCATGTAGAATCTATAGAAATCAAACAAAATAAAACATGGAAAAGAAAATAAGATGATACCTTTTTTTATTGGACATAACTTAATACATTTCTTGATTAGCTTTCGAAGGTTGCCCTTCTTCCTCAGATCGGAAATAAGCAAATGTGCTAGCTGACAGTATATATAAGTGAAAACATTCAAGCATTACTATGACAGTCTGACAGGGTGGGAGGAGGGGGGTGGGTAGGAAGTATGCATGTGGACATCAAAGCATATCATTGATATTCTAACAGGATGGGTGTGGATAGGTGAGGGGTGGGGTGATCAACAGAGACATACAGCTTTATGGTTTATAATGGACTAGGAACCCCAGATCCTTGTTAAGTCCTTTCTGTTGGGTGTTAAAATATTCAATCATTCTGACTTCAAAGGTCTTACGTTCTTGTATGGTTTTAAAGTTACCTTTCAGGATTCTCACTGTGAAATCACTGGTACAGTGTCCTGGTCCTGTAAAATGTTGACCAACAGGCGTGGGAACCCTGCTGGCACCAGTATTGTTCATATGATGTCTATGTAAATTGAATCTTGTCTTAAGCATCTGGCCTGTTTCTCCAATATAGCATCCTTCGTTACATTTTTTACACTGAATGATATATACCACATTGGAAGATGGGCAAGTGAAAGATCCCTTTATGTTGAATATCTTTCCTTTGTGGATGACTTTGGGGTCCTGTGAAATATTTTGGCATAGTTTGCAACTGTGTGCCCTCCTGTTCCTTTTCAGTCTGTGATGGAAGTTTACTTCTGATTAGCTTGTGTTTTAAGTTGGGTGGCTGTCGGAAGGTGGGGATGGGAATATCTCTTTCAGTAATTCATCCTCCTGGAGTAGAGGCTGTAGATCTCTTAGAAAAGCACAGCAGAAAATGATTAAGACCCTGCCCTTGAGGGCTGCAACCTGGTCTAGTTTTTCAGCAGAACCAAAATACGTTGTGCGGCCATCGTGCAAATGCTGGAAGCAAATGCCTGATAAATCCCAGGGAATATTCATTACGGATACAGAGTACACCAGACCTGCGTGCGATCCCTGAGGATCTGAGTTGATATTTCAGAATTGAACTGCAGGAGTTTGCCGAGTCCCCGATGAAAAGGAAGGATAAAGAACAGAAAAGAATATGTAAAGTACAATAAACCCTTTTTATTGCATTTCTCTTGCTAATCTGTTTAACATTTATTATTGGTTCTGCTTCTTGAAGCTTGTTCTCCCTGTCATGTTGCACCACAGAGAATGTGCTTTGATTCTTGTATTTCCTGTGGAAAATCTGGACGAGATATTGGGGCTGGTTTACCAAAGGGTGTTAAGCCCTTAAAGAGTGGTTAGGGCAGGCTACTGCAGACATGAGTTAAAAGCATTTTATGAGCATGCTAATTAAACTCTGGAATTCATGCCAGAGCACGTGGTAAATGTGGTTAGCTTAGCGGGGTTTAAAAAAAAGGTTTGGACGGCTTCCTAAAGGAAAAGTCCATACACCATTATTAAAATGGAATTGGGGAAAATATTTCAGGGATAAGGAGCATAAAATGTTTTGTACTTTTTAAAGATGGATTGGCCACTGTTGGAAACAGGATGCTGGGCTTGACGGACCTTTGGTCTGTCCCAGTATGGTAATACTTATGTACACTACTGATTTATTAGAAATATTTTTGGAGGAAGGGTGTCATGGGCGGGGAGTGGCCATAACACGATCATTCTTCCTGTCTTGTCTGCTCGCAACCTTGGGGACATCTTCGACTCCTCCCTCTCCTTCTCTGCCCATATTCAACAGATTGCTAAAACCTGTCGTTTCTTCCTTTACAACATCGCCAGAATTTGCCCATTCCTTTCTGAACACGCTATCAGAACTCTCATCCACACTCTCATCACCTCTCGCTTAAACTACTGTAACTTGCTTCTCTCACTCACTGTCTCTCACATATTTGGTCACATTTTCTGATATTCTTTTGCTCATCTGCCATTTCCACAAAATCTCAATAGAAGACTGAATTTAGAGAAAGTTGCAAAATGTTGAGTTCATGGATGGCCTTGTTTTAGCTACAGGCTCCTTGTGAGAGACTGTCTCTTGCTAGGGTGGCAGAGCTGGTGGTTGGGAGGCGGGGCTAGTGCTGGGCAGACTTATACGGTCTGTGCCGGGGCTGGTGGTTGGGAGGCGGGACTAGTGCTGGGCAGACTTATACGGTCTGTACCGGGACTGGTGGTTGGGAGGCGGGACTAGTGCTGGGCAGACTTATACGGTCTGTGCTGGGGCTGGTGGTTGGGAGGTGGGGATACTGCTGGGCAGACTTATACGGTCTGTGCCAGAGCCGGTGGTGGGAGGCAGGGATAGTGCTTGGCAGACTTATAGGGTCTGTGCCAGAGCTGGTGGTTGGGAGGCGGGGTTGGTGGTTGGGAGGCGGGGCTAGTGCTGGGCAGACATATACGGTCTGTGCCGGGGCTGGTGGTTGGGAGGCGGGACTAGTGCTGGGCAGACTTATACGGTCTGTGCCGGGGCTGGTGGTTGGGAGGTGGGGCTAGTGCTGGGCAGACTTATACGGTCTGTACCGGGGCTGGTGGTTGGGAGGCGGGACTAGTGCTGGGCAGACTTATACGGTCTGTGCTGGGGCGGGTGGTTGGGAGGCGGGGATACTGCTGGGCAGACTTATACGGTCTGTGCCAGAGCCGGTGGTGGGAGTCAGGGATAGTGCTGGGCAGACTTATACGGTCTGTGCCAGAGCTGGTGGTGGGAGGCGGGACTAGTGCTAGGCAGACTTATACGGTCTGTGCCAGAGCCGGTGGTGGGAGGCAGGGATAGTGCTGGGCAGACTTATAGGGTCTGTGCCAGAGCTGGTGGTTGGGAGGCGGGGTTGGTGGTTGGGAGGCGGGGCTAGTGCTGGGCAGACTTATACGGTCTGTGCCGGGGCTGGTGGTTGGGAGGCGGGACTAGTGCTGGGCAGACTTATACGGTCTGTGCCGGGGCTGGTGGTTGGGAGGTGGGGCTAGTGCTGGGCATACGGTCTGTACCGGGGCTGGTGGTTGGGAGACGGAACTAGTGCTGGGCAGACTTATACGGTCTGTGCTGGGGCTGGTGGTTGGGAGGCGGGGATACTGCTGGGCAGACTTATATGGTCTGTGCCAGAGCCGGTGGTGGGAGTCAGGGATAGTGCTGGGCAGACTTATACGGTCTGTGCCAGAGCTGGTGGTGGGAGGCGGGACTAGTGCTGGGCAGACTTATACGGTCTGTGCCAGAGCCGGTGGTGGGAGGCAGGGATAGTGCTTGGCAGACTTATAGGGTCTGTGCCAGAGCTGGTGGTTGGGAGGCAGGGGTTGGTGGTTGGGAGGCGGGGCTAGTGCTGGGCAGACATATACGGTCTGTGCCGGGGCTGGTGGTTGGGAGGCGGGACTAGTGCTGGGCAGACTTATACGGTCTGTGCCGGGGCTGGTGGTTGGGAGGTGGGGCTAGTGCTGGGCAGACTTATACGGTCTGTACCGGGGCTGGTGGTTGGGAGGCGGGACTAGTGCTGGGCAGACTTATACGGTCTGTGCTGGGGCTGGTGGTTGGGAGGCGGGGATACTGCTGGGCAGACTTATACGGTCTGTGCCGGGGCTGGTGGTTGGGAGGCGGGACTAGTGCTGGGCAGACTTATACGGTCTGTGCCGGGGCTGGTGGTTGGGAGGTGGGGCTAGTGCTGGGCAGACTTATACGGTCTGTACCGGGGCTGGTGGTTGGGAGGCGGGACTAGTGCTGGGCAGACTTATACGGTCTGTGCCAGAGCCGGTGGTGGGAGGCAGGGATAGTGCTGGGCAGATTTATACGGTCTGTGCCAGAGCTGGTGGTTGGGAGGCGGGGTTGGTGGTTGGGAGGTGGGGATAGGGCTGGCTAGACTTATACGATCTGTGCACTGAAGAGGACAGTACAAATAAAAAAGTAGCACATATGAATTTATCTTCTTGGGCAGACTGGATGGACCGTGCAGGTCTTTTTCTGCCATCATCTACTATGTTACTATGTTACTATGTATATCTCCCAATTATGCGTGTTTACAGGATCTTTCTGGGAGGGCTGGTGTTGGGGGTGATTGTTCAGTTTCATTAGCAAATTCTCAGGGAGGTGCAGATCTGAAGGTTTGCCTAGGACCCCGGACCGTGGAGGTCAGGTAAGTGCAGGTACTGTGTGACAGATCAAATGAGAGGAGAAGAGGGGAAAGTCCAGGAAAAAACGCAAACATCCACTTCAGATGATCACCGTGTAAGGAAATAACGTGTGTAGACCATTCTTTTTCGACAATATGGTCCATTGTTTTCCATTTTTTTCTCTCCTTGTTCTATTTGGCATTGGTTTGCTATTCAAATTGTCTTAGTTAAGCATGAATTGTAGCACTGTGGCCGTCTTGCTGTTTCCTGCTTTTGCTCCAGAGGAAGTCGGACCGGTGTCCTGTCATTAGGCAGCCTTGCGTGCTCATTTCCCTTTACTGTGACCTGCTGGAAGCTGCCCGACTCTCGGGTTCTGCTTTTACCCTTCACCGGAGAGCCGCAGGAGCGTAACGTTTCATTCCTTACCTGTGGTGATTCATGCCCCGGCACAGCTCGGGATGTCCGGTCCAGAAGATACTGCGGCCTTCACTGTTGAGGTAGGGGGAGTCTTCTTGTTCCGCGGTCACGCTGAGGCAGTTGCCGCCTGCGACAGGTTGCTTTTCAGCAGATCGCACGGTTTAAGAGTTCAAAATTAAAAGGGAGTTGGCTGAATTTATAACCAGATGGTAGGGATTTCTCAGGGCTTTGGAACTCATCACCCCTTGCAACTGGCTTCTCCTACTGCTGCATAGCCATCTGTTTTCACAGGGGGGGGAAAAAAATTCATGTTTCTGCTTTAACTGTTGATTTCATAGATTTGTTTCAAGTCCGGTTTAACTACAGTATATCGTGAGCATTAGGGCATCACAGTGGAAATTCAGTTTGCTCCTTACCGGCTCCCCTTCCCGCAATTTTTAACAGTTTTGGGTTGCAGAGCTTAGCTGGGCTCTAGATCAGAGTGGACTTGTCAATTATCTCGTGCGCCAGATCAGGAAAAGCCCTGAAAGTGGATCCGACGCAAAGATTTTGGAGGATGGAGAGGTGAAGCTTTTCGTCCTCTGTATCGCTCTTCACATCTTGCCAGTGCGGACAAAGTGCCGGGATCGCTGCTTCCTAAAAGGAAGACACCAGTGGTGGCGAAACGCTTTGCAGCCAGCACCACCGTGCTGCGACGAGGACGTTCAGCGAGGTCTTTGCTCCAGGTCAGCTACAGCGGCTGTGCCCCCGTGTTGAATCGCACAGTCTGTGAAAAGAAATGTGAATCGTTGGAGCACGGGATAGTCTTGCAGAAGCCCGCCAGAGCAGTGGGGTGGCACACATGACATGCTCTCTATTAATCAAAAGTCTGACCACAAAATCGTTCGGTTAGAAATTCTTGTGCATCCCCCCCTGAACCTTTTGAGTGCCTTGAGATTATGTTGAGTTTTGATGTTTCAAGGGTTATTTAAACTCATTGTATATTTCTAATGTGGCCCAGTTTTACAAATCTGACAGAGCAATAAGATCTGGTAATGGAAAGAAGGAACGGGTACCGGATATGAGATTTATTCATTATGTGGAAACAACAAAAACTGCATTTTCAATTGCAAGATGTGGAAAACTCTGCCAGGCATTTTACGTTGCTATCCCTCTCTGAAACAATTTAAGAAAAAGTTTTAAAAACACATTTATTCTTGCAGGTTTTTAATGTGTGAAACTGTCATAGTTCTGAAAGTTTCTTATTTATTTATTTAACACATTTATACCCCACGTTTTCCCACTAGTTGTAGGCTCAATGTGGCTTACACAATACCGTAGTGCAGGCTACAGTTCAGTAAAATACAATTAAACAATGTAATAATAAGACAGTAATTGAATATGCAACGTATAAAACAACAAAGATAATTAAAGATAATAGAGTCCATGAATTTTGCTGTAACAAAGAGGAAGTAACTTACTACTACTCCTACTTAACATTTCTAGAGCGCTACTAGGGTTACGCAGTGCTGTACAAATTAACAATTAAGGACGGTCCCTGCTCAGAAGAGCTTACAATCTAAAGGACTGTGGTAGCCGTGTTAGTCCACTCTTAAGGTTATCAATAGAAATCAAACAAAATAAAACATGGAAAAGAAAATAAGATGATACCTTTTTTATTGGACATAACTTAATACATTTCTTGATTAGCTTTCGAAGGTTGCCCTTCTTCCAGATCGAGTTCTACATGGAATGTTGCTACTCTTTCAGATTCTGCGTGGAATCTTGTTACTCTTTAGGGTTCCAGAATCTTGCTATTCTTTGGGGTTCTACATGTAGAGAGGTGTGGTAGCCGTGTTAGTCCACTCTTAAAGGTTATCAATAGAAATCAAACAAAATAAAACATGGAAAAGAAAATAAGATGATACCTTTTTTATTGGACATAACTTAATACATTTTTTGATTAGCTTTCGAAGGTTGCCCTTCTTCCTCAGATCGGAAATAAGCAAATGTGGTAGCAGATAGTATATATGAGAGAAACATCAAAGCATTACTATGACAGTCTGACAGAGTGGGAGGATGGGGGTGGGTCGGAGGTATGCATGGGGACATCAAAGCATTTCATTGATGTTCTAACAGGATGGGTGTGGATAGGTGAGGGGTGGGGTGATCAACAGAGACATACAGCTTTATGGTTTATAATGGGCTAGGAACCCCAGATCCTTGTTATCAATAGAAATCAAACAAAATAAAACATGGAAAAGAAAATAAGATGATCCCTTTTTTATTGGACATAACTTAATACATTTCTTGATTAGCTTTCGAAGGTTGCCCTTCTTCCTCAGATCGGAAATAAGCAAATGTGCTAGCTGACAGTGTATATAAGTGAAAACATTCAAGCATTACTATGACAGTCTGACAGGGTGGGAGGAGGGGGGTGGGTAGGAAGTATGCATGGGGACATCAATGACAGTCAGAATGATTGAATATTTTAACACCCAACAGAAAGGACTTAACAAGGATCTGGGGTTCCTAGCCCATTATAAACCATAAAGCTGTATGTCTCTGTTGATCACCCTCCCCTCACCTATCCACACCCACCCTGTTAGAATATCAATGATATGCTTTGATGTCCCCATGCATACCTCTGACCCAGCCCCCATCCTCCCACCCTGTCAGACTGTCATAGTAATGCTTGAATGTTTTCACTTATATACACTGTCAGCTAGCACATTTGCTTATTTCCGATCTGAGGAAGAAGGGCAACCTTCGAAAGCTAATCAAGAAATGTATTAAGTTATGTCCAATAAAAAAGGTATCATCTTATTTTCTTTTCCATGTTTTATTTTGTTTGATTTCTATTGATAATCTAAAGGATGAAATGTCAAGTTGGGGTAGTTAAGATTTCCTGAGAAGGGGTGTAGTGATTAGGTTGAGTCTGGAAGGTAAGCACTTCTTAAACAGGGTGGTCTTCAGTAATTTCCTGAAATTTAGATGGTTCTGAATTGATCTTAAGATGTTGGGTAGCGCATTCCATAGCCGTGTGCCTATGAAGGAGAAGCCGGATGCGTAGGTAGATTTGTATTTAAGGCCGTTGCAGTCTGGATAATGTAAATTTAGGAAGGATCGGGAAAAGCAGGAACTGTTTCTGGGGCCCTGTTACTAAGCTGCGTAGGCGCCGACGGGCACCCGACGTACACCAATTCGGAACTACCGCCTGGCTACCATGTGACCTGGGCGGTAATTTCATTTTTTTACACGCGTCCACTACATTCGCCGGAAAATATATTTTATTTTCTGGTGCATGGCGCTAACCGGGCGTTAATCGGCAGTGTACGCGCGCTGACGATTACCGCCCAGTTAACGTGTGAGACTTTACCGCTAAGTCAGCGGGTGGAGGTCTCAGGCCCAAAATGGACGCACGCCAATTTTTATTTTTTTTTTATTTATTTGTTTATTTATTTGTTACATTTGTATCCCACATTTTCCCACCTATTTGCACGCTCAATGTGGCTTACATAGTACCGTGAAGGCGTTCGCCAACTCCGGTAGAGAAACAAATACAGAGTGATGTTGTGGTCGAATAAGGTTCAATGTGTTACAGACACATTGGGGAATCGTAGAGAGGGAGAGTTTTATAATGTTCATTTTGAGCTTTGGTTTCGTTGCGTTGCAGGGTTCGGGCACTTACGTTGGGTCGGTGGGGTATGCCTTTTTGAATAGGTTGATTTCCGGAAGTTTAGGTGGTTGTTTTCACAGCTTTCGGTAGTGCGTTCCACAGTTGTGTGCTTATGTAGGAGAAGCTGGATGCATGTTGATTTGTATTTGAGACCTTTGCAGCTTGGGTAGTGGAGATATAAGTATGTTTGTGTTGATCCGATTGTGTTTCTGGTCGGTAGGTCTATGCACGTCCATTTTCGGCAAAAAAAAAAAGGCCTTTTTTGCAGGTGCGCTGAAAAATGGACCTGCACGCATCCAATACAGGCGTCTACACCAGCGCAGGCCATTTTTCAGCACACTTTAGTAAAAAGGACCCCTGTGTCTTTGTTTTGTTTGTATTGTTGGTAAGCATTACTTTTATGAATGTACCTTTGTAACCGCTTAGTTTTTAGGTGGCATATAACTATTACAAATAAATAAATAAATACATGCAAATAAAAATATATTCCCCTGATTACCTCACACGGTGCAGGATCTGACGTGTTCATTCAGTGCACGATGTCATTTTGACACGAGACCCAGGTGGGCCAGCTGAGCCAGTGGATGCCTTTCAGGATTTTCTGTTCAAGATTGTCCATGTTCATTCCACATGATCAGGGCCAGATTTGCTTGGGGTGCTGCACTCTGCAGGAGGAGCGTAGCCAGACTTCGGCGGGAGGGGGCACATTTTTGCCCCTCCCCGGTGCCGCCGACCCCTTCCCACCATTAAAAAAACCCCACCATTTTTGACCCCACCCCCCCGGCGCCAACCCTTTCGATCCCTCTTCCCCCCGCCGCCGCCAACCCTCCCCCGCCTCTGCCGTCAGGTACCTTTGCTGGCGGGGGTCCCCAACCCCTGCCAGCCGAAGTCCTCTTCTCCGGCACGGCCGCGTTGCTGATCTGCAAGGGCAGGCTTCTATTTCTGTGAGTCTGACGTCTGCACAAAGTCAATTTGCATGTGAATGACATCATTAGTAAATATTAATGAGGCCATTTGCATACAAATGACATCATTAAGCCTACCTCCTGTGGGGCTTCTACTGGCCGCGGCCGTGGGAAAACCAGCCAACCCGCGGCCAGCGGCCGCAGGGGAAAAAAACGCCAGCGGGCCTTAAAAAAGCCGCCCAAAATCCCGCAACCCGCATGCAGCGTGAAAAAGCTGCAGCGGCTCGCAGAAAGGAGCCCAATTGGGCGAGAAACCCGCAACCCTGGCAACACTGTCTGGCAGGGACCCTGCTAACTAAGGTATTGTTAATGTTAATGGGGGAGGGGTGGCAAGGAAAGGGGAAGCAGAGGAGTGGGGTACTTAATGCACTTATACGGTCTGTGCCAGAGCCGGTGGTGGGAGGCGGGACTGGTGGTTTGGAGGCGGGGATAGTGCTGGGCAAACTTATACGGTCTGTGCCAGAGCCAGTGGTTGGGAGGCGGGGCTGGTGGTTGGGAGGCGGGGATAGTGCTGGGCAGACTTATACGGTCTGTGCCAGAACTGGTGGTTGGGAGGCGGGGCTGGTGGTTGGGAGGCGGGGATAGTGCTGGGCAGACTTATACGGTCTGTGCCAGAGCCAGTGGTTGGGAGGCGGGGCTGGTGGTTGGGAGGCGGGGATAGTGCTGGGCAGACTTATACAGTCTGTGCCCTGAAGAGGACAGGTACAAATCAAAGTAGGGTATACACAAACAGTAGCACATATGAGTTTATCTTGTTGGGCAGACTGGATGGACCGTGCAGGTCTTTTTCTGCCGTCATCTACTATGTTACTATGTTCACCATTCCCCCCCTCCCCCCCCCCCCCCCCAAGATTTCAGTTCTGGCTATAGTATTTCTATGCATTGTGAACAAAGGAAGCCCCGGAAGCTTCATTTCCTTTCCTGTCAGCTCTTCTTCCAAACCACACTGAGTCCAGGCTACCAGTGGCTCCCTCCTCCTTATGCTTTCATATTGCCTGTGATTGCCCCCTGCCCTTGCCCAGGGTTGCCAGGTGGAAAATTTTTTTCCCACCCAATCCAGCCTAAAAACAGCCCAAACCCCGCCCCTGACACCCCCACCCCCGCGTCATCACCCCGCCCCCGTCGTCATCAACCCCGCCCCCGCCGTCATCAACCCCGCCCCCGCCTCCCCCGTCATCGGCCCCGCCCAGAACGTCACTAACCCCGCCCCCCGCGGCCGAAAAAAACGCCTGAAAACCACGGAAAAGAAAAAAAAGAAGCCCAACAAACCGCGACCCGCCGCGGGCAAAAATTTCCCGCGGCGGGTCGCGGAAAACCGCCCAATTGGCAACACTGCCCTTGCCTGCCTGACTTCTCTTGGGTGGTCAGAGTCTGCTACTGGTTGAGTGACTGTCTCTCATCCTGCCTGCGGTGCCACCTAGTGGGGGGGGGGAGAGGATGGAGTGGCTGCTGCTGGTGTCCTCATATGAGAAATCCTGACCTCATGGCTGCAGCCTGCTCAGGGCAGGGCAGGCGGGGTGTACTGTGCACCATA
Source organism: Microcaecilia unicolor (assembly GCF_901765095.1). Classification (NCBI taxonomy): domain Eukaryota; kingdom Metazoa; phylum Chordata; class Amphibia; order Gymnophiona; family Siphonopidae; genus Microcaecilia; species Microcaecilia unicolor. The sequence goes on from NC_044034.1 coordinate 16,474,230, forward strand.
CTACTTACTAAACATTTCTATAGCGCTACTAGGGTTACGCAGCGCTGTACAGTTTAACAAAGAAGGACAGTCCCTGCTCAAAGAGCTTACAATATAAAGGACGAAATCTCAAGTTCTGGCAGTCTAGATTTCCTGAGTAGAGGTATAATGGTTAGGTGCCGAAGGCGACATTGAAGAGGTGGGCTATGAGTAAGGATTTGAAGATGGGCAGGGAGGGGGCTTGACGTATGGGCTCAGGGAGTTTATTCCAAGCATAGGGTGAGGCGAGGCAGAAAGGGCGGAGCCTGGAGTTGGCGGTGGTGGAGAAGGGTACTGAGAGGAGGGATTTGACCTGTGAGCAGAGGTTGCGGGTAGGAACGTAAGGGGAGATGAGGGTAGAGAGGTAGTGAGGGGCTGCAGATCGAGTGCATTTGTAGGTAAGTAGGAGAAGCTTGAACTGTATGCGGTACCTGATCGGAAGCCAGTGAAGTGACTTGAGGAGAGGGGTGATATGAGTATATCAGTCCAGTCGGAAGATAAGACGTGCAGCAGAGTTCTGAATGGACTGAAGGGGGGATAGATGGCTAAGTGGGAGGCCAGTGAGGAGTAGGTTGCAGTAGTCAAGGTGAGAGGTAATGAGAGAGTGGATGAGAGTTTGGGTGGTGTGCTCAGAGAGGAGAGGGCGAATTTTGCTGATGTTATAGAGAAAGAAGCGACAGGTCTTGGCTGTCTGCTGGATATGGGCAGAGAAGGAGAGGGAGGAGTCAAAGATGACTCCGAGGTTGCGGGCAGATGAGACGGGGAGGATGAGGGTGTTATCAACTGAGATAGAGAGTAGAGGGAGAGGAGCAGTGGGTTTGGGTGGGAAAACAATAAGTTCGGTCTTGGCCATGTTCAGTTTTAGGTGGCGGTTGGACATCCAGGCAGCAATGTTGGATAAGCAGGCCGATACTTTGGCCTGGGTTTCTGCAGTGATGTCTGGTGTGGAGAGATAAAGCTGGGTGTCATCAGCATAAAGATGATATTGGAAACCATGAGATGAGGTCAGGGAGCCTAGGGAAGAGGTGTAGATTGAAAAAAAGAAGGGGTCCAAGGACAGATCCCTGAGGAGCTCCAAAAGAGAGCGGGATGGGGGTGGAGGAAGATTCATGAGAATGTACTCTGAAGGTACGGTGGGAGAGATAAGAGATAAGGAGAGGACAGAGCCCTGGAACCCAAATGAGGACAGTGTGGCAAGAAGTAAGTTGTGGCTGACAGTGTCAAAAGCGGCGGATAGGTCGAGGAGGATGAGGATGGAGTAATGACCTTTGGATTTGGCAAGAAACAGGTCATTACAGACTTTAGATAGTGCCGTTTCTGTTGAGTGTAGAGGGCGAAAGCCAGATTGAAGCGGATCGAGGATAGCATGAGAGGAGAGAAAATCATGCACTGCTATTTAATTGCCTGCCTGGCCCAGTGCAGTCAAGAGCTCCCCGCTTTTCTCTTGTGCCACAGCGCCTTCATCTATGTCTGCTTCTGGCTCTGTCAGCCTGCAGTGGGGGGAGGGAGTCTGCATGGGTGCAGCTGTTCGCTACTGCAGCACATGGAGGCAGTAGATGGGTGGAAACACTGAGAGGAGACGCGTGTGCCTGCTGTGCTGCACGGCTGCGATTGGCGCCTAGTGGAAGGGGCACTGGCAAATGCAGGGACAGGTCCCTATGTGCAGCTGCTGGTAAAAGGACCACCATTGTTTCTTTTACGTTGTATGTTTATTGGGACTTCTTTTTTACTTTGACCGTAGTCTGCTTTTTGGTGCCCTCAGATGCTGCTGCCTGATGGTTGGGCTGGCCCTGCTGTGGAGCCCCTTCTTCCAACAGCCTCTCCCCTCCAGCTTGGACTGCTGTAACCTGAATAAGAGACAGTATGAGACTGCAGTTGCTTGATTAATGAATCATGGAAAAGAAAATAAGATGATACCTTTTTTATTGGACATAACTTAATACATTTCTTGATTAGCTTTCGAAGGTTGCCCTTCTTCCTCAGATCGGAAATAAGCAAATGTGCTAGCTGACAGTGTATATAAGTGAAAACATTCAAGCATTACTATGACAGTCTGACAGGGTGGGTGGATGGGGGTGGGTAGGAGGTATGCATGGGGACATCAAAGCATATCATTGATATTCTAACAGGGTGGGTGTGGATAGGTGAGGGGAGGGTGATCAACAGAGACATACAGCTTTATGGTTTATAATGGGCTAGGAACCCCAGATCCTTGTTAAGTCCTTTCTGTTGGGTGTTAAAATATTTAATCATTCTGACTTCAAAGGTCTTACGTTCTTGTATGGTTTTAAAGTTACCTTTTAGGATTCTCACTGTGAAATCACTGGTACAGTGTCCTGGTCCTGTAAAATGTTGACCAACACCTATCCACACCCATCCTGTTAGAATATCAATGATATGCTTTGATGTCCCCATGCATACTTCCTACCCACCCCCCTCCTCCCACCCTGTCAGACTGTCATAGTAATGCTTGAATGTTTTCACTTATATACACTGTCAGCTAGCACATTTGCTTATTTCCGATCTGACGAAGAAGGGCAACCTTCGAAAGCTAATCCAGAAATGTATTAAGTTATGTCCAATAAAAAAGGTATCATCTTATTTTCTTTTCCATGTTTTATTTTGTTTGATTTCTATAGATTCTACATGGAATGTTGCTATTCCACTATGTAGAAGTCGGCCCTTGTAGATCACCAACGTGGCCGCGCAGGCTTCTGCTTCTGTGAGTCTGACGTCCTGCACGTACGTGCAGGACGTCAGACTCACAGAAACAGAAGCCTGCGCGGCCTTCTACATGGAATGTTGCTAGTGGAATAGCAACATTCCATGTAGAATCTCCAATAGTAGCAACAGAACCTCAAATAGTAGCAACATTCCATGTAGAATCTCCAATAGTAGCAACATTCCATGTAGAATCTCCAATAGTATCTATTTTACTGTCATAGTAATGCTTGAATGTTTTCACTTATATACACTGTCAGCTAGCACATTTGCTTATTTCCGATCTGAGGAAGAAGGGCAACCTTCGAAAGCTAATCAAGAAATGTATTAAGTTATGTCCAATAAAAAAGGTATCATCTTATTTTCTTTTCCATGTTTTATTTTGTTTGATTTCTATTGATAACCTTAAGAGTGGACTAACACGGCTACCACACTCCTCTACTCTTGATTAATGAAGAATGCAAGACACTTAGTTCTGTGATCCTTGTACTGTGTTGATGAGTTGAGTCTGCAGTTCAGATCAAGGGAATGGGACCATAGCAGGAACTGGGTGACCTGGTGAAATGCACACCAGTATCGTAGCCAGACCTGACATTTTGGATGGGTCCAGAACTAATATAGGTGGGCACTATGTATATAGGTATGAGTAGTGTTTCTTGGGATACTACAAAATAAAGCCTTAGAACGCAATTGATGGATTTCTAAGTAGTCTGCCCAACAGCTGCCCTGAATCAACATAAACCACTTACTTAATGGGGAAAAAACAATATTCTTAAATATAGTTACATTATGTCATATCAAACTTGACCAGATACGTCTACTATAATAGCAAATATGTCCACACATATAGCAGGATCCTGCAGTATAATTACAGCAATGGCATATAACATAGTAGATGACGGCAGAAAAAAGACCTACACGGTCCATCCAGTCTGCCCAACAAGATAAACTCACATGTGCTACTTTTTGTGTATACCCTACCTTGATTTGTACCTGTCCTTTTCAGGGCACAGACCATAGAAGTCTTGCCCAGCATTAGCTCCGCCTCCTAACCACCAGGCCCCGCCTCCCCCCACCCCCACCAGCTCTGCCACACAATATACTTTGCTTTATAAAAAATGTAAATGCCTGATTAAGCAAAGCAGGTGAAATAGCTTTGAAGTCCTTTTCCCTTCCTTTGGCACCCAGAAAAAACAACAAACGCCTACACCCTTAGCTACACTCCTGGATGGCAGAAACTAAGGCTGTTTAGCTGCTGTAAAACTGGGTGGGCCTGAATTGAGATTGGCCCACCCAGGCCCACCTGTAGCTACGCCCCTGAATTGCGCACAGGGCATCTGGGATGGGATGGAGGAACTTCCTGAGGGCAAAATGGACTGTGGAACTCTAGAAATCCTAGGACAAGTATATAGGATGCTTAGGAGTATGGAAGCAGGTCAGGTGTCAAGCCAGAAGTTGAGAAGGATCTGTGGTATTGTACAGATTCCCGGGTAAACCCAGATTTTTAAAACATATTATATTATCCAGAGGCACAACAGTACCTGAGCATTTGAGAATCTATAGGTCTGCTACGAAGAAGAGCATAAGCCATAAAGGTAGTGTACAGCCTCCTGTCTGGATAGTGTGGGTCTGAAAGCTCCCATTCAGCTCTGCTTGACCAATAAACGGTAACATGACTTAACAAAACATGACTATAAAATAATGAGTGGAGTTCAACGGGTAGATGTGAAGCGTCTGTTCACGCTTTCCAAAAATACTAGGACTAGGGGGCATGCGATGAAGCTACAATGTAGTAAATTTAAAACGAATCGGAGAAAAGTTTTCTTCATGCAACGTGTAATTAAACTCTGGAAATCGTTGCCCGAGAATGTGGTAAAGGCGGTTAGCTTAGCGGAGTTTTAAAAAGGTTTGGACGGCTTCCTAAAGGAAAAGTCCATAGACCGTTCTTAAATGGACTTGGGGAAAATCCACTATTTCTGGGATAAGCAGTATAAAATGTTTTGTACTTTTTTGGGATCTTGCCAGGTATCTGTGACCTGGATTGGCCCAGCATCCTGGAAACAGGATGCTGGGCTCCATGGACCTTTGGTCTTTCCCAGTATGGCAATACTTATGGACTTATATATTTTTGGAGGATGATTCTTGGGATCTTGTTATAGTGAGGGAGGTTTTGGGTTTTTTTTTAAATAACTTTATGAATATATGGAGCTCCCTAAAGACACTGAGACAGAAACATAGGGATTTTCTAATGCACACATTAAATCAACATACTGTATTAAGCTCTTCTGCATTCTGTACTGGAAGCTTTTTCCCACTTCTGCCTTCCAAGTTCAGTAAAGGCAGGGATTCGCTGTTGCAGGACACAGGCTATTAACTACCAGTCTCTTAAGGGTTTCATTTATTTACATGGAGAGAAGCAACCGAGGACGTGACCTGCAGCTCCACAATTGTTGGCTTTAAATCCCAAGAAATGGATGACGCTCAAATCACACCCAAAACAAGTTTGCCTGAAACCAAAAAAAAAAACCCATGTATGCATTGCATCTGACAGGAAAAATAAGAAGTATCCAATTATCTGTGCCGTCTCGAGGTTTCTACAAGAATGTTAATAAGACTGCAATTTTTTTGTCTGACTAAACTAAAAAGAGAACTTTTCAGCGGCCTCAGATTGATGGAGTTTGTAGGCCTCGCCCTTCCCAGATCTCTCTTTCCCAGCCTTAATTATCTTTTTAAGGTCCTTTGCTTAACCAATTTGGGCTGATAACTCGTCTCTCCTAGTGCCGGCTTTAGTGAGAGCAAAATGCTCAGAGGGCTGTACTGCAATAGACAATGTATGTACCCAGGGCTTTTTTTGAAGGGGTACTTGGGGGGTACTGAGTACCGGCACCTTTTCCATTGTCTGCTAAAATTGACCCATGGACCCTATGTTTTAATGAAAGAGCTCAGGCTCTACACACCAATTCTGCCTTGTCATAGATTCTGTGACTGGTTGCAGGGAGCCTGGCTATGGTGGGATGGGTCCCTCAGTGATCACTCTACCCCTGAAGGGTGGCCTAGCATTTAAATACCAGCACCTTTTCCATTCCGAGAATGGTATGGGATTTGCGTAACAAGACGTATGAGGAGAGACTTGCTGACCTGAACATGTATACCCTGGAGGAAAGGAGAAACAGGGGTGATATGATACAGATTTCAAATATTTGAAAGGTATTAATCCGCAAACGAACCTTTTCCGGAGAGGGGAAGGTGGTAGAACTAGAGGACATGAAATGAGATTGAAGGGGGGGCAGACTCAAGAAAAATGTCAGGAAGTATTTCTTCATGGAGAGAGTGGTGGATGCTTGGAATGCCCTCCCGCGGGAGGTGGTGGAGAGGAAAACGGTAACGGAATTCAAACATGCGTGGGATAAACATAAAGGAATCCTGTTCAGAAGGAAAGGATCCTCAGGAGCTTAACCGAGATTGGATAGCAGAGCCGGTAGTGGGAGGCGGGGCTGGAGGTTGGGAGGCGGGGATAGTGCGGGGCAGACTTATACAGTCTGTGCCAGAGCCAGTGGTGGGAGGCGGGACTGGAGGTTGGGAGGCAGGGATAGTGCGGGGCAGACTTATACGGTCTGTGCCAGAGCTGGTGGTGGGAGGCGGGGATAGTGCTGAGCAGACTTATACGGTCTGTGCCAGAGCCAGTGGTGGGAGGCAGGACTGGAGGTTGGGAGGCAGGGATAGTGCTGAGCAGACTTATACAGTCTGTGCCAGAGCCAGTGGTGGGAGGCGGGGATAGTGCTGAGCAGACTTATACGGTCTGTGCCAGAGCCGGTGGTTGGGAGGCGGGACTGGTGGTTGGGAGGCAGGGATAGTGCTGGGCAGACTTATACAGTCTGTGCCAGAGCCAGTGGTGGGAGGCGGGGATAGTACTGGGCGGACTTACACGGTCTGTGCCCTGAAAAAGACAGGTACAAATCAAGGTAAGGTATACACAAAAAGTAGCACATGTGAGTTTATCTTGTTGGGCAGACTGGATGGACCGTGCAGGTCTTTTTCTGCCGTCATCTACTATGTTACTATGTTTTCCATTGTCTGTTAAAATTGACCCATGGTCCCCAAGTTTTAATGACAGAGCTCAGCCTCACCTTCTAATCACTCTAAATCATCAAGCCCCCACCTCCCCGCTGCCCTTCACACCCTCACTGGAGTGCATTTCATGATTCGTTTGTGTTTTCTGCCAGCGTCTGTGGGTCCCGCCTCCCCGAAACCTAACAAAAAAAAGGTTTTGTTTCTATTATTTATTTTTGTCTCTTGATCTTTATTTCTGGGCTAACGTGGAAAGCTTTATTATGTTCTCTCACATCGCCAAACATCAAACCAGTGGGCCGATGCTCAAAACCTAAGGCCAGCATTAGAGACGATTAGCGCCCAAATAGCGCTGGCGTTAGTGTGCGCAGAACGCTCAGACAGCTGTAGCGCAAGAGACGATATGCGTGCCAAAGATTAGTGCAAATAGCATGCAAATGTAGTCAAGCGGATGTTAATGAGGTCATTTCTCTCCCATGGCTCAGAGAACAGCGCAAAAAAAACAAAGCCGCCCTTACCGCTGAAAACTGTAAGGTCTCCACCACCGGGAGACTCTTGGAAAAGTCTCCTGCACCGGGACACTCTTCTCGGTCCTTTAGCTGAGCTGTGTGCTGTAATCCACTGCTAAAGAGCACACGGCAATCCACAAGGTCAGATCATTATACCTTATTGGCAGACTCAAGAAAAATGTCAGGAAGTATTTTTTCATGGAGAGAGTGGTGGATTCTTGAAATGCCCTCCCGCGGGAGGTGGTGGAGATGAAAACGGTAACGGAATTCAAACATGCGTGGGATAAACATAAAAGGAATCCTGTTCAGAAGGAATGGATCCTCAGAAGCTTAGCGGAGATTGGGTGGCAGAGCTCGTGGTTGGAGGCGGGGCTAGTGGTTGGGAGACGGGGCTAGTGCTGGGCAGACTTCTACGGTCTGTGCCTTGAAAATGGCAGATACAAAACAAAAGTCAGGTATACACATAAAATAGCACATATGAGTGTTGGGCACACTGGATGGACCTTGCAGGTCTTTCTCTGCCATCAGCTACTATGTTACTATATAATCCCTTTGTGTGAACTGCTCCTCCAAAGGCAGTTCCCACCACAGCATTTCTCAAGAAGCATAGCAGTTCAACAGCATAGTATTCAAAACAAAACAAAAAAAAAACCCTCAAAAGGTTCCAAAATCTCAGCAGTTCATATAAAGCAGTTATGCAAAGCAATTCTTCAGACAAAGTAGCTCAAAAAGGGCTCAGACTCCCAGCAGTTCATGTATAGCAGGTATGCAAAGTAATTCTCCAAACACGGTAGCTCCAGAAAGGGTTCAAACCCTCCCCAGCAGTTCACCTCAGCAGTTAGGCAAAACAATTCCCCAAATACAGCAGTTCAGAAAGGGTTCAAACTCCCAGCAGTTCATGTATAGCAGGTATGCAAAGTAATTCTCCAAATACGGTAGCTCCAGAAAGGGTTCAAACCCTCCCCAGCAGTTCACCTCAGCAGTTAGGCAAAACAATTCCCCAAATACAGCAGTTCAGAAAGGGTTCAAACTCCCAGCAGTTCATGTATAGCAGTTATGTCCAAAACCACCACTCCTCCTCTCTCCCTTTCAAAAGAAATCAACCTAGGGAGAGTGGCAAGGGTCCCTCCCCAACCAGGCCAGCATTATACCCTAGCCACCACCCGCATGATCCTTCTGTGGTAAACCTGTTCTCTCAGCTCCCCTCGTGGGATGGCCACCTTTTCCCTTCTTCTACCAGGCTCTCCTCCCGAGCAGCCCTCACCTCCTTTCCTTCCAGTTTAGTCAGAGCAGCAATCTCCATCTACTCCTCTTGCTCTAGTTCCTCCCCCTTTTCTTCCCCTTGCCAGTCCATAGGTTCCTCCCCACACCCATTGCTCAGCTGCTCTCCATTTGCTTGATTGGGCAGGTTCAGAACTCCTTCCCTCATCCTGGCTCTCTGGGACAGGTTTTTCCAACTCCCTTCTCTTGCCCTTCTCCTGACCTCCTCTGGGAGCTGTTGGGGATTGAAGTCCCTGTTTCTACCATGGGACCTACTCAGGGGCTGCTGGGAATTGTAGTCTTTTCCTTTTCTCCAATGCCCCAGACAGGGAAAAGACTCCTTCCTTTCTCTACCCAGTCTCCCTCCCTCTCGAGCCTCCTCGTTCCTCCATTTGCCTTCATTCTCCCTCACAAAACCTAACGCTGGCTCAGAGCACAGGTTGGGGTGTTTGAAGAGAAGATTTCCCATGATTTCTTCTTAGTGCTGGTGGTGAGAGACAAATGTATGCAAGTCACAGCAAACCTGAAAGTGAAAGCACACTTTGGTACCTGTTTTCTGCGCTTAAATATAAGCTTTTCAGGTGAAAAACATTTTGAAAAGCTTATAATTAAAGTGCAGGCGAACGATGCCTATCTCCTTTGCCTCTGGGTTTGCCTGGTGTATGCGTACAAGAGCACCAGGCATGTTCCTCCCCCTTGCTTTCAGTCAAACGGTGTGAATATGATTTGCATATTTTTGCAGCTGAGCATTGAGGAGCTATTTCTCAGCGCTGCTTCTGCTGTATTGATAGATCGCTGTTCCAGATAGCGCCAAATTCTGAGCATCGGCCCACAAGAAACTGAAGGAGAAGCATGCTTTTAGGGAAAAGAAATCCTTTCTATCCATCCTGTGAGGTAAGAGCTCTTTTCTATAATAGAAGAATGGTCACCACAGTAGTGTGATCGGGAAACAGCACTTTATCCTCTGGGGCAGAAGGAGCGGTTATTGGATGTGGTAACAGAGGTTAGAGTTTCCGGGTTTAAAAAAGATTTCGACAAATTCCTGGAGGAAAAGTCCATAGTCTGCTATTGAGGCAGACAAGGGAAGCAGCTGCTTGCCCTGGGATTTGTAATATAGAGTGTTGCTACTCTTTGAGATTCTGCATGGAATCTTGTCACTCTTTAGGATTCCAGAATCTTGCTATTCTTTGGGGTTCTACATAGAATGTTGCTACTCTGAGATTCTGCATGGAATCTTGTCACTCCTTAGGATTCTAGAATCTTGCTATTCTTTGGGGTTCTACATGGAATGTTGCTACTCTTTGAGATTCTGCATGGACTGTTGTCACTCCTTAGGATTCTAGAATGTTGCTACTCTTTAGGGTTCTACATGGAATGTTGCTACTCTTTAGGGTTCTAGAATCTTGCTGCACTTTGAGATTCTGAATGGAATGTTGCTACTCTGAGATTCTGCATGGAATCTTGTCACTCTTTAGGATTCCAGAATCTTGCTATTCTTTAGGGTTCTACATGGAATGTTGCCATGATTTGGGTTTCTGCCAGGTACTTGTGACCTGGCTTGGCCACTGTTTGGAAAACAGGATACTGGACTAGATGGACCATTGGTCTGACCCAGTATGGCTGCTCTTATGTTCTTATGAGCTGCAGAAGGAGCTGTTACAACTGAGAAAAAGGACAACACAAGCAAGCTTATTCCTTCCTATTAAATGGTATTAGCAGAGGGAGCCTGCTAAAGCTCCACTGTTCATTTAATTATGTGCTTTCTCAGTGGGGGTTTCCAAAGTCCAAGCGAAACCTGTTTCACTAGCTTGAGGTTTTGGCCAGATTCAGTAGACCATGACTAGGGAATGTCAAAGCTAAATACATACACAATTCTTTTTAGTGCAGCCTACCGACCTGGCAACAAGTGTTAACTCATACAACTCCTTAGGCTCAAACAAATAATATATTTTTTTTATTTTCTCTTAATGCAATTTAAAAACAGTTCTACACACAAAATATTTTTGTATAACAAAATGTGCTCAGTCCGTGCCTGGTGCAACCATTATATCCCCAGGGAGATTATGTGGTCATGTCACAGTTGGAACCATCACTGCACATTCAATGTTCCACCTCCTTAAGTGTATGTACATAACACCCAGACCAGATATAAGGCCTTCACCATATATACGATAGTATAATAAATTTAAATTATCACATTTTCATATTTATTGACAAAACATTGCCCAACCTTCTTAGACCCTACTGGCTCACTCCTGCACTAAATATATGGAGGTGCATGCATATTCATGACACTGATGTAACTGTCCCCACAAACAAATCAAACAAATCTGTCCCAAAAAATGCACAGCAAATATTATTATAATCACTTCCCTTGAGGATATCTCGTGCTCTTGTTGGTGCTCAAAACATACTCATACATTCATCTATTCTTTCTCTCAATTTCAGTACTGAAATTTTATACAAAATTTCTTTTGTGTAGAACTGTTTTTAAATTGCATTAAGAGAAAATTAAAAAAAAATATTATTTGATTGAGCTTAAGGAGTTGTATGAGTTGATTTGTTAGACTTGGGATATTTAGGTGTGTGCTTCCATTTATATAGGTTTATAATATGTGTTAACTGGCTGAGCAGCTCAGAACTTTTTCCTGCTACAGACACAGCCTTCCATCACTACTGTAGCATCACCGCCATAGCCAACCACAGCATCGCCACCTCCACTGATGTTGCCACCCATCATGACAAACACTGCCACGAACATTCAGAAAAAAAAAAAGCAGAACAAGTGATCACCACCTTCAGTAACCCACTAGCCACCATCATCATCAATACCATTACCACCACTCGCCCACCATCACGAACCTACTGTCAGAAACATTATCGCCATCACCTTCATCTTGTTCTCCATCACCACCATTATCACTATCACGATGAGCACCACAGCTATCAAGAAAACCACTAACATCACCCTTCACTACTGCTATTGCTATCAGCCTCTCTCACTATCACAACCATCATCGCCATGACCTCTTCCACTGTCCCCATCGCTTGGAAAATCATATCAAGAATGCAAATGGTCTTGCTGGCAACTTTAGAAATGCAAATCAGTCATACAAAAATCTGCACTTTGAGCAGAACTAGGATGCAGTTGATTCAGAGGTCCCTGTGAGGAAAGGCTAAAGCGGCTAGGGCTCTTCAGCTTGGAGAAAAGGCGACTGAGGGGAGATATGATAGAGGTCTATAAAATAATGAGTGAAGCGTCTGTTCACGCTTTCCAGGGGGCATGCGATGAAGCTACAATGTAGTAAATTTAAAACGAATCGGAGAACGTTTTTCTTCACTCAACGTGTAATTAAACTCTAGAATTCGTTGCCAGAGAATGTGGTAAAGGTGGTTAGCTTAGCGGAGTTTAAAAATGGTTTGGATGGCTTCTTAAGGAAAAGTCCATAGACCGTTATTAAATGGACTTGGGGAAAATCCACTATTTCTGGGATAAGCAGTATAAAATGTTTTGTCCTTTTTTGAGACCTTGCCAGGTATTTGTGACCTGGATTGGCCACTGTTGGAAACAGGATGCTGGGCTTGATGGACCTTTGGTCTGTCCCAGTGTGGCAATACTTATGTACTTAAGTCCAGTAAGAGTAATAGGCATATCCCCATGAGTTCCTATCCATGATGTAACAGTACATTGCCAGGCATCCGAAGCAATGGAGGGCAACTTGCTATAACAGGAAATGTGGGTCATGGCAACTGCCCATGATACGCCCACGGGGCTGGGTCTCAGTGTATGCATTCTGAAGTCAACGCTTCATGTGACTCTACCATCCATAGAAAAGTCAGAAACGGACAAAAATAACGAAAAACTCCTATCAGCCTTTATATATATATATTTTTTTTTTGTTACATTTGTACCCCGTGCTTTCCCACTCATGGCAGGCTCAATGCGGCTTACATGGGGCAATGGAGGGTTAAGTGACTTGCCCAGAGTTCCACTAGCAACATTCCATGTAGAAGTCGGCCCTTGCAGATCACCAATGTGGCCGCAAAGGCTTCTGCTTCTGTGAGTCTGACGTCCTGCACGTACTTGCAGGACGTCAGACTCACAGAAACAGAAGCCTGCGCAGCCTTCTACATGGAATGTTGCTAGTGGAATAGCAACATTCCATGTAGAATCTCCAATAGTAGCAACATTCCATGTAGAATCTCCAATAGTATCTATTTTATTTTTGTTACATTTGTACCCTGCGCTTTCCCACTCATGGCAGGCTCAATGCGGCTTACATGGGGCAATGGAGGGTTAAGTGACTTGCCCAGAGTCACAAGGAACTGCCTGTGCCAGGAATCAAACTCAGTTCCCCAGGACCAAAGTCCACCACCCTAACCACTAGGCCACTCCTCCGCTTAATGTCACCATCCACTGTAGTACTATGTTAAAAAAAACAAAGATTTTGCCTCCGTCAAGGAAGGGATTCATCCTTAAAACAGTGTTAGAGTCAAAAACTATTTGCCAACAAAATGATCATCTATAGCACTATATATAAGATGAAGAAACAATGCGATAAGGCGACGGCCATGGCCAGAAGGATGCTAGGCTGCATAAAGAGGGACATAACCAGTAGCAGAAAGGAGGTGTTGATGCCCCTCTACAAGTCGTTGGTGAGGCCCCACTTGGAGTATTGTGTTCAGTTTTGGAGGCCGTATCTTGCTAAAGATGTAAAAAGACTGGAAGTGGTGCAAAGAAAAGCTACAAAAATGGTATGGGATTTGCGTTGCAAATGGTATCAGGAAAGACTTGCCGACCTTAACATGTATACCTTGGAGGAAAGGCGAACCAGGGGAGATATGATACAGACGTTCGGATATTTGAAAGGTATTAATCCGCAAATGAACCTTTTCCGGAGATAGGAAGGTGGTAGAACTAGAGGGCATGACTTGAGGTTGAAGGGGGGCAGACTCAGGACTAATGTCAGGAAGTATTTTTTTCACGGAGATGGTGGTGGATATGTGGAATGCCCTCCCGCGGGAGGTGGTGGAGATGAAAACGGTAATGGAATTCAAACATGCGTGGGATAAACACAAAGGAATCCTGTTTAGAAGGAATGGTTCTGTGAAATCTTAAGGGAGATTGGGTGGCGACGCCGGTAATTGGAAACAAAACGGGAGCTGGGCAGACTTCTACGGTCTATGCCCTGAATAGATAGGGATGGGCTGGAGTGTAAATTTTAAAGGGCTTTGATGTTAGCTTCAGAACATAGTACAAGAACAGTACTGGGCAGACTTCTACGGTCTGTGGCCTGAGAATGGCAAGGACAAATCAAACTCGGGTATACAGTACATATAAAGTATCACATACCATGTAAAATGAGTTTATCTAGTAGGTAGACTGGATGGACTGTACAGGTCTTTATCTGCCGTCATTTACTATGTTACTATATCCCTTCAAAGTGAGGTCATGCCAGACTTTGGAGGAAATATGAGTGAAAGATTGGGATATAGGTCACTGTAACAGGTCTTGTGTCTAATGCCTACACTCTAGCTCAGGGCTTTTTTGAGGGGGTACTTGGGGGTACTGAGTACCGGTACCTTTTCTGTTGTCTGCTAAAATTGACCCATGGACCCCAAGTTTTAATGAAAGAACTGAGGCTCTACACACCAATCCTGCCTTGTCATACATTCTGTGACTGGTTGCAGTGGGCTTGGTTATTGTGGGATGGGTCCCTCAGTGATTACCCCACCCCTGAAGAGTGGCCTAGCATTTGAGTACTGGCACCTTTTTTGCTAGGAAATATGCACGGCACTAGCTACAGCAGGTCCCACTGCAGAGACAAATTCCTTTTAGACCACGGGAAGACACGTTAACTGATGGGCTGTCAGGTCCTCGAAACTATGGAGGTCTGGATATTTCAGTGTGGTTTTCGAGGACCTGGGCCAGCATTTCAGTGACCTAACTCCCTTCAGTGTCTGAGCTTGGTGACACCCTGTCTGGAATGTGGCTCCTTGTCAGCAGGACCCTGGCCTTAGAGAGGACATGTTACATTTTTCTGTTTGTTCCAAAAGGAAACGGAATACAATAGGTTCTGTCCAGGCAAAACTCTCTTGCAAGTTCATCTGTGATCCTCTTTCCTGCCTGAGGCAAGACTGATGTGAAAAAGTGACAGCTAGATCAAAAGGCTTCACCCTAGATCTGAGGAGAGCAGAGAAAAAGTCAATGTAGGGCCTGGTACTGCCCAGTGTAACTCGGGGTTGTCACTCTGGTCTCCTGGGTTGTGTTATTTGGTCACATTTTCTGATATTCTTTTGCTCATCACTGCCATTTCCACAAAATCTCAATAGAAGACTGAAATTAGAGAAAGTTGGAAAAGTGTTGAGTTCACGGATGGTCTTGTTTTAGCTACAGGCTCCTTGTGAGAGACTGTCTCTTGCAAAAATCCACAGCATAGTTTCAGGATTAAACAACAACTTCTTTCACTATCTTGCTCCAGGATGGTGGTCTGTCTCTTGGTAGTAGCCAGGGTTTAAACACAGCGGAAGTCATTCTATAAATAAGACACCAACATTTATGCCGATTACACATGTAAATGATTAGAATATCGGCCTATAAACACCTTTGGCATAGTCAAGGGGGCAGAGGTGTTGGGGGCCTACCCCCCCCCCCCCCCACACACTTTGGGCTCAAGCCCCCTCCACACCTGCAGCATCTGTTAAATGACTAGCAGGGATGCCGAAGCCCCACCAGCCAAAGAGATTTGCATTTCCAAATCCACATGTATTGGGTTTTTTTTTTCTGGGAAGATTATCAGTACGAAGACAGTGGGAGAGCGACCAAGGATACCAAAGACAGGAAGATGTGCCTTAATAAAAGTGTTTATTTGGAGTGTGAGGACTCGACACAACGTCGTGTTTCGGCCGTTAGGCCTGCATCAGGAGTCTCTTGTGCAAAATGTTGCTGGTAAGTGTTGAAGACAATCTTCAAAGTAAGTACATCAGTCTCTTACATGAGATGTGACTTGAAAAGATGATGAAGAAAAATCGTCAAAAGTAACACGATAGTCTTTAAAAAGACTGTTGAAAGCGTAGGCACATGGATCGCAATGACCTTCTGCGCGCGCTGCAAAATATCCAGACTCCTGATGCAGGCCTAACGGCCGAAACAGGACGTTGTGTCGAGTCGTCACACTCCAAATAAACACTTTTATTAAGGCACATCTTCCTGTCTTTGGTATCCTTGGTCGCTCTCTCACTGTCTTCGTACTGATATATTTATCGTGGGGCATTTTGAGTTCTCCGCCTGCCAGCGGATTTCTTTTCACTGGGAAGATTATTGTCACATCCGTCGCTCCCTCCGGCTGCTCCTCCGCGGGAAGCAGAAGCCGGCATCCAGCCCGACATAGGCCGGCTTTCTTGAGGCCACGGAGGGGAGCCGGGGCTTACCGTGGTGATGGCCGCCCAGTCCGGGGTCGAGGCTGGAGGCCGGCGATCGCGGCTGCCGGTCTCTCGATCGCCAGCTACGGGGGCTGTGTTCGCGTCAGTAAGGGAAATGGCGCCGAGGCGTGATGGCCGGCGTCTTCTTCATTCTCGGGCGCGGGATCCCAAAGCTCCGCCTCAGAGGAGTTAGACTGGAAGGCCAGCACGATAGATCCGCCTGGGAGATCGGTCAGAGCCAATCAGAAGGGTTCCGTCGATAACCAAGTTCTGATTGGCCAGCTCTGTCTACGGGGGCTGGGCGGCTGACTGCCGAACAGTATTTAAGGAATGAGCCTGAGATGGGATATTGCTTCAGGTTCTTTTAACCGAGGCCAGTCTCCGTGGTTCCTGTGTTCCGTTGATTTCCTGGTGTTGCTGTTTTTGGACTTTTGGACTGTTTCCTGGTTTACTCTGCTAGCTGCCTGCCTTGACCTCTGGCCTGACTTTGACTACTCTACTAGCCGCCTGCCTTGACCTCTTGCCTGACTCTGACTACGCTGTTAGCTGCCGGCCCTGATCTGCTGCCAGTTTGTGGACATCTCTTTTCCACCTGCCCGCTTCTCTCCCGGTTCCAGTCCAGGTCAGTCCATCAACCCCGCGGTTCCTGAAGTCCCGTTGACCGCCTGCAGCTGGGGGCTCAACCCTTGGTGAACGGCGGTCGCCGCGGGTGAAGACTTGGGGTTGCACGGCTGTCCTTTGAGGTCCTTCGGGGCCTTACGGGATCTAAGGGCTCACCTTCCTTGTGGATAAGACAATTATCCCCAGAAAAGGAGGTGCAAATTCACCAGTTTGGTCAGTTAGGAAAATTTTCCCATTATCTGGATTTCTACCCTTCCTATTTCATGACTATCTTTACAGTCGTTCCAGGGCTTCCTTCTTTAGTTGTTTCCCCTTTCTACCTTTTCTTCCCATTTTCTTTTTCCGCTGTCTCTCATTTCCTTCATTTTCTTTTTCATTTTTTTATGACTTTTCATTTTCCCACTTCTTTTCTGGCTTTCTTCTTTCTTTCATGTTTTGTTTCTTCTTTTCTGGTTTTCTGCTTTCCTTTCATCTTTCTTCTCTCGCCCTCACCGCCTTCATCATAGTCTAATTTTTTTAAAAATGACGTCTGCCCTTCTTTTTCCCTCTCTGCTGTTGCCTGGACGTGTTCGCAGCGAACGGGCGACGATGATGATGAAGAAGTTAACAAATTGTCAGCTGTCTTTATGAGGTTGCGCTCATTCCTGCGTCTCAAGAACCACAGCTGTCTCTGTCGCCTGCTAAGAGCCGTGACACTGATACCTGCTGAACCTCAGCTTATCAAGAAATAATGCGGGAGCTGAAGTCAGCACCAGGGTCTCTGATGAGTTCAAACACATGTAGTTAGTTGTGCTTTTCAAAGTGATCCTAAACTGGGTTGGCAGCATACATTCTCCATTCCCTGGGTGTTTGTCAGTCATCAGGCAGCTGAAATGTGTATTTACTGAAGGCAACCAGGGCCAGGAGACTGTCAGACATGGTGTCAAAAGGTTCAGCTCTCAGACTAACACCATTGCAGTTTGGTGTCATACAAATTACCAAGTGAAAAGCCAGGAGCAATGAGAACATGCCCCTAGCCCTTAATGGCTTGAATTGCAATAGAGTAACAGGGAATCTACTGACTTATGGGCCCATGATCAGAAGCAAACGCAGGCGCTAGAGCAGGGGCGTATCTGCGTGGGGCCACAGGGGCCTGGGCCCCCGCAGATTTCGCCCTGGCCCCCCTACCGCCGTCAACCCTCCCCTCCGTCGCTTACTTTTGCTGGCGGGGGACCCCAACCCCCGCCAGCCGAGATCCGCTTCCTCCTCCAAGTCCTACCTTTAAAAATATTTCTTCAGCTGGCGGGGGACTCCAACCCCCGCCAGCCGACCCGAGATCTTCTTTAACTTTCTTCTATCTTCGTCCTCCGCGTGGCTGGCGACGTGTTGCTGCTGTTGTGCAAAGCTGAAATCCAGTTTCGGAGTCTGACGTCGCAGCACGTTACGACATCAATCAGACTCCGAAACTGGATTTCAGCTTTGCACAACAGCAGCAACACGTCGCCGGCCACGCAGAGGACTAAGATAGAAGAAAGTTAAAGAAGATCTCGGGTTGGCTGGTGGGGGTTGGAGTCCCCCGCCAGCTGAAGAAATATTTTTAAAGGTAGGACTCGGAGGAGGAAGCGGATCTCGGCTGGCGGGGGGTTGGGGTCCCCCGCCAGCAAAAGTAAGCGACGGCGGGGAGGGAGGGTTGGCAGCGGGAAGGGAGGGGGGTGTCCTGCAATGGCGGGGAGGGGGGGCGGCGGGGGGGGGGGGCTAAAATGTGCCCCCTCCCTCTGGCTCTGGCCCCCCCCACCCCTGCGCTAGAGGCTGTTGGCGCCATACTAGTGCCTGCGTTTGCTACTGCCCCATGATCAGAGCCCCTGAGCGCGTGAAACAATGTGCTCACGGGCTCTGAATGCATCTAGCATGCAAATGCATGCAAAACAGGGATCTTACCATACGTCTGGATTTACCCGGACATGTCCTCTTTTTGAGGACATGTCCGGGCTTCCGGATGGGTTTTGCCAGTCCGCCCATTTATCTGGATTTCTGGACAAACGGGCGGGCAGGCGGGCGGTGGGCCTATCCTAGCCTCCCCTCCCCTTACTTACTATCTACTGCCCTGGTGGTCTAGTGACCTCATCGGGGCTGGAAAGAGCCCCCTCTTTCCTGCCCGGAGCGCCGCCTTGCCCTGCATTCTGTTGCTATGACGGTCTTGGGATTCCAAATGGCCGCCGAGGGTTGAAGCGGCCTCGCGAGACTACAACTCTCGGCGGCCATTTTTAATCCCGAGACCGTTATAGCAACAGGATGCAGGGCAAAGACAGAGCTCCGGGCATGGAACAGGGGGCTCTTTCCTGCCCCGAAGAGGTCACTAGACCACCAGGGCAGTAGATAGTAAGTAAGGGGAGGGGAGGTGACGGGGGCAGGGGAGGGGTATATGTAACCCGGGGGGACGGGAATATGTGACAGGGGGTGGGGCGAGGATGCGAAAGGGGTGGGGCGGGTGTGGGCATGGCAGGGGCGGGACATGTGTCCTCTTTTTCAGAGGACAAAATATGGTAACCCTAACCTTAGCACAAGTAGCATGCAAATGGATGCTAAATGTATTCCTCCCCAGTGGTCAGCGAGCAGTGCGCCAAACATTTGCACGCTGTCTGCAGCAAACCGTACGCCAGCTTGGAGTAGGAGTTAGGGTTTTCAGCCCATTGGGGAGAAATGGTGAGTTCTGTCCAGTATGCATTTGCATGCTAACAGGCCCCCCATTCCCCCAATGCAGCAGTCCCCCCCCCCCAGGAGTAGGAACTCCTCCCCAGACCCCCCCCCCAACACAAGTTCAGGGGGGGGGGTCTATTATGCTCGTGCCTGGGGGAGTAGGAGGTTCCTGCCCCAGTGACTGCAAGTCCCACACCAGCCTGGACTTCAAATTCTATGTTCTGCCTTCGCCACTGGGCCTTTAATTACATTTGCCTTGTCGATGGAGTTCTGATTTTATTTCTTCTGCTCCTGCTCCCCACTGTGGATCACTAGAGTCTGATTTCCTCTCTATCACTGCTGCGAACATTGGGATTCATAATACAAATGTTGTTGCCTGAACGTGTGACCTCCTAGTCCCCTTGACTAGCCAGGCATGGTTTCCTGCCAGAAATTTGAAAATTACTTGGTCAGCTCACGGTCCCAGTGTGGCAATACTTATGGTTTACATATTATATACAGATATTTTGTACCTGGGGCAATGCAGATGCAGCGGAATTAGAAAAGGTACAGAGAAGGACAACGAAAATGATAAAGGGGATGGGACGACTTCCCTATGAGGAAAGGCTGAAGCGTCTAGGGCTATTCAGCTTGGAGAAGAGATGGCTGAGGGGAGATATGATAGAGGTCTATAAAATACTGAATGGAGTGGAATGGGTAGACGTGAATCACTTGTTTACTCTTTCCAAAAATACTAGGACTAGGGGGCACGCAATGAAGCTACAAAGTAGTACATTTAAAACAAACCAGTGGAAATATTTCTTCACTCGACGTGTAATTAAACGCTGGAATTTGTTGCCAGAGAATGTAATAAAAGCAGTTAGCTTAGCAGGGTTTAAAAAAGGTTTAGCTAATTTCCTAAAAGAAGTCCATAAGCCATTATTAAGCTGGACTTGGGAAAATCCACTGCTTATTTCTAGGATAAGCAGCCTAAAATCTGTTTTACTGTTCTGGGATGTCGCCAGGTACTTATGACTGGCCACTGTTGGAAACAGGATACTGGGCTTGGTGGACCTTTGATCTGTCTCAGTTTGAGAACGCTTATGTTCATATGTCCAGAGTCACAAAGAGCTGCAGAGGAAATCAAACCCGGTTCCCGTGGTCCTCAGGTCACTGCACTAACCATTAGGCTATTCTGTTGCTATCTACAGAGGACAACATGTTGAGAGTAAACTAAAATCTGTGATTAGCAGGGGGCATGCAGACCTCTGTGGGGAGAAAGGGCAGAGGAGGATTCTCAGTCTGATCTGAGCTATGGCACAAGTCACTTTTGAAGTTACCAAGGTCCTTGTGATCTCCACAATGGCAGGTTAGAAACAGCCTGTTCTAGGTGGCGACAGGGTGCTGGTCTATCCAAACCTTCAGTCTCATCTATTTTAGCAAATTCTCATGTTCTTACAGTATGTCGGAAGGTAAAATGTCGCTAGGAAAGTGAAGACTGAAGGGCAAAAACTATAAAACAAATATTCAGGCTGCGAGTTGCCCTGGCTTTTGCAGACTTTTTAATAGATTGTGATCTCTTTAAATATGTCAACAGAAAGACTGAAGTCTCATAATTAGATATCACCAACAATGTTAAACCTATTGATCAACCCAAGCCGGCCTGTATTTGTTTTTAATTTGGCCAGCGGTTAGAAGAAACAGATGGAATGAGATTTTCCTTTTTTATTTCAGATGTGTTTTACTTGTAATTTCCCTCTTTGGCCGAGTGTTTATTTTTTGGGAGATTTTCCATCTCAGTCACTGCAAAAATAAAAGCTTCTCTGGTCCCTTTTCTTTCCTTTATCATGGGTTCAATAGTCGCTCCCTGTTTGGGTCTCTATCCATTCTTCTAGTGTTATCAGACGCCCTTGATTTTGGGGGATTTCTCGGAGAGACTCATCCTTAGCAGGTATCTGGTTTTCTCTCATTGTATCCATGATCCTGAAGGTGACACTTGGTCAGCTTCAACCTGCCCCTAGCTTGGGTGTGATCAGTATGTACATAGGGAGGTAGAGCTCATCCCTTTTTTGATGCCTGGAAGAAAGGGAAGGGTGAGGAGATGAAAATGATAAAGAGGATGGGATGACTTCCCTATGAGGAAAGACTGAAGCATCTAGGGCTCTTCAGCTTGAAGAAAAGACAGCTGAGGGGAGATATGAGAGAGGTCTATAAAATAATGTGGAGAGGACTGGGTAGACCTGAATCGTTTGTTTACTCTTTCCAAAAATACTAGGACTAGGGGTCATGCGATGAAACTACAAAGTAGCAAATTTAATACAAATCGAAAAGAACTGTCTTCATTCCACATGTAATTAAACTCTAGAATTTGTTGCCAGAGAATGTGGTAAAGGCGGTTAGCTTAGCGGGGTTTAAAAACAGTCTGGAACAGTCCATAGACCATTATTAAATTGAGTTGTGGAAAATCTGCTGCTTATTTCTGGGAAAAGCAGCATAAAATGTATTGAACTTTTTCGGGATCTTGCCAGGTATTTGTGACCTGGATTGGCCACTGTTGGAAATAGGATGCTGGGCTTGATGGACCCTTGGTCTGTCCCAGTATGGCAATACTTATGTACTTATGTATTGACTTGCCACTAGCATCATCAATCTGCTCTGCACCATAGCATACTGGGTTGAATTAAAATCTCAATCCCTCAGCCCTTCTCTGATATGGCCTATGCCGTGCCGAAAAAGAGAGTGGCCTAGTGGTTAGGGTGGTGGATTTTGGTCCTGGGGAACTGAGGAACTGAGTTCAATTCCCACTTCAGGCACAGGCAGCTCCTTGTGACTCTGGGCAAGTCACTTAACCCTCCATTGCCCCATGTAAGCCGCATTGAGCCTGCCATGAGTGGGAAAGCGCAGGATACAAATGTAACAAAAATAAAATAGATACTATTGGAGATTCTACATGGAATGTTGCTACTATTGGAGATTCTACATGGAATATTGCTATTCCACTAGCAACATTCCATGTAGAAGGCTGCGCAGGCTTCTGTTTCTGTGAGTCTGACGTCCTGCACGTACGTGCAGGACGTCAGACTCACAGAAGCAGAAGCCTGCGCGGCCACATTGGTGATCTGCAAGGGCTGACTTCTACATGGAATGTTGCTAGTGGAATAGCAACATTCCATGTAGAATCTCAAATAGTAGCAACAGTGGAGGAGTGGCCTAGTGGTTATGGTGGTGGACTTTGGTCCTGGGGAACTGAGGAACTCAGTTTGATTCCCACTTCAGGCACAGGCAGCTCCTTGTGACTCTGGGCAAGTCACTTAACCCTCCATTGCCCCATGTAAGCCGCATTGAGCCTGCCATGAGTGGGAAAGCGCGGGGTACAAATGTAACAAAAATAAAATAGATACTATTGGAGATTCTACATGGAATGTTGCTACTATTGGAGATTCTACATGGAATATTGCTATTCCACTAGCAACATTCCATGTAGAAGGCTGCGCAGGCTTCTGTTTCTGTGAGTCTGACGTCAAACTCACAGAAGCAGAAGCCTGCGCGGCCACATTGGTGATCTGCAAGGGCCGACTTCTACATGGAATGTTGCTACTGGAATAGCAACATTCCATGTAGAATCTCAAATAGTAGCAACAGTGGAGGAGTGGCCTAGTGGTTAGGGTGGTGGACTTTGGTTCTGGGGAACTGAGGAACTGATTTCAATTCCCACTTCAGGCACAGGCAGCTCCTTGTGACTCTGGGCAAGTCACTTAACCCTCCATTGCCCCATGTAAGTGGCATTGAGCCTGCCATGAGTGGGAAAGTGCAGGGTACAAATGTAACAAAAAAAAAATTCTGAGTACTCTGCTGCTCCCCAGACCCAAACAAGTCACAGCCTGGGCCAAATATTAACCCCTTCCTGTTTACCCTGCACCTTAGACAACAGGTGTGCAGTGTCCTTGGCTGGTCTGCTTCTCTAATCGGCTCCTTCTGCCAAATGCTGCTCTAGATAGGTTATCCATCAGACACATGTATAACCCTTACTTATCCAATAAGCCTCAGGGTGGGTCACTTTAAGTCATTTTTTAAAGTTTGTAGAGAGGTCAGGGCCAGGACTAAGGAGCTGGGAAGCCAGTTCTCACCTCAGTCCATTACTCTCCTGTTTCTCTAGAATAAATCAGTCCAGGTAGGAAATCATTATTTAGGCTGAAACAACTGAGACTAATTTGATCATTTTTTACAACAAGAGACTTTTGCTCTGCAGGTACAGCTTGATTATTGCAACGTGTTGTAGATGGGAA
Organism: Microcaecilia unicolor; assembly: GCF_901765095.1. Classification (NCBI taxonomy): domain Eukaryota; kingdom Metazoa; phylum Chordata; class Amphibia; order Gymnophiona; family Siphonopidae; genus Microcaecilia; species Microcaecilia unicolor. The sequence continues at coordinate 16,497,790 of NC_044034.1, forward strand.
TTTGTCCTAGATATTTTCAGAAGTTACAGTTAACATAGTAGATGACGGCAGAAAAAGACCTGCACGGTCCATCCAGTCTGCCCAACAAGACAAACAAATGTGTAAACCTTACCTTGATTTGTACCTGCCTTATTCAGGGCACAGACCGTACAAGTCTGCCCAGCAGTACTTCCCGCCTCCCAACCACCAGTCCCGCCTCCCATCTCCGGCTCTGGCACAGACCGTATAAGTCTGCCCTCCACTATCCTCGCCTCCCAACCACCAACCCCCCCTTCCCCCCACCCAATTTTGATTCAGAAAACTGCAATAAGATTAATTTTCAGACTAAACAGATTTAGCAGTGTTTCAGAATATATGAGGACATTGCATTGGCTTCTGGTAAAGGAGCATCTGTCTCTTTTAAAGCATTATGAATATTGCATCAGATTTTATATGGTTCTACTTATTTTTTGATTGATTCAGTTTTAAGGGGGGAAAGGAATGGGACTTAATATACTTATTACATTTGTATCCCACATTTTCCCACCTATTTGCAGGCTCAGTGCGGCTTACATAGTATCACAGAAAGAACACAGCTGTAGCAATAGTAGAGGTATGATGTGGTTGTTAGGAAATAGGTTGAGATAGGCAGGGGATGTAGGGGTAGGAGAGGTGTAGAGTGGGTTCATAGGTTAAAGTCTGGTCATTTGGGTAGGCTTGTTTGAAGAGGTACGTTTTTAGCAACTTCCGGAAGGGTAGATGGTTGCTAACTGTTCAAATGGGTCTTGGTAAGGCATACTGCCTTTCTGAGGTTTTTTGCAACTACATTCAAAGCGGTTTACATATATTCAGGTACTTATTTTGTACCAGGGGCAATGGAGGGTTAAGTGACTTGCCCAGAGTTACAAGGAACTGCAGTGGGAATTGAACCCAGTTCCCCAGGATCAAAGTCCACTGCACTAACCACTAGGCTACTCCTCCACTGGAGCTGATACTGTGATGTCATAATGCCTCATTCCACCATTGCCTGAGCCAACCTCATCAGTGATGTCACAATGGCTTGATTGCCCAATACTTGGCTCACTTCTAATATTGTGATGTCATAAGGGAAAGGGGAAAATGGGACTGGGACTTGATATACTGCCTTTCTGAGGTTTTTGCACCTACATTCAAAGCGGTTTACATATATTCAGGTACTTATTTTGTACCAGGGGCAATGGAGGGTTAAGTGACTTGCCCAGAGTTACAAGGAACTGCAGTGGGAATTGAACCCAGTTCCCCAGGATCAAAGTCCACTGCACTAACCACTAGGCTACTCCTCCACTGGAGCTGATACTGTGATGTCATAATGCCTCATTCCACCAATGCCTGAGCCAACCTCATCAGTGATGTCACAATGGCTTGATTGCCCAATACTTGGCTCACTTCTGATATTGTGATGTCATAAGGGAAAGGGGAAAATGGGACTGGGACTTGATATACTGCCTTTCTGAGGTTTTTGCACCTACATTCAAAGCGGTTTACATATATTCAGGTACTTATTTTGTACCAGGGGCAATGGAGGGTTAAGTGACTTGCCCAGAGTCACAAAGAGCTGCAGTGGGAACTGAACTCAGTTCGCCAGGATCAGAGTCCGCTGCACTAACCACACAGTCCATGTGGAAGCCTGCCGTTGCAGATCAGCAATGCGGCCACGCAGGCTTCTGTTTCTGTGAGTCTGACGTCCTGGAGTCATACTTACAGAAACAGAAGCCTGCGTGGCCGATCTGCAAGGGCAGGCTTCTACATGGAATGTTGCTAGTGGAATAGGAACATTAACATTCCATTTAGAATCTCAAATAGGGAAAGGGAAACTGGGACTTGATATACCACCATTCTGAGGATTTTGCAACTACATTCAAAGCAGTTTACATAGCATATACTGGGGCAATGGAGGGTTAAGTGATTTGCCCAGAGTCACAAGGAGCTGCAGTGGGAATTAAACTCAGTTCCCCAGGATCAAAGTCCACTGCACTAACCACTAGGCTACTCCTCCACTCCATGTCACAATTTTAAGATCCTTCTTTGGTCATTCACCAAGATTGTTAAGTCAATTAATTCTTTGCCCAATGTCTTTTGGTAAGATGAGATTTCGGAAAATCTTTAATACTAGTTTTGTTGTTAATGCAATAAATTTATGGAATTCAATCCCCATTATCTATCAGAATTGAGAATAATTATTTAAAGTTTTGTAAACATTGTTATTGATTTCTATTCTTGTTAATAGTATGTGTGAAATATTCCTCTATTAGTTACCGAGACCTTGGAAAGAATCTATACTGTATTGATTTAAGGCATATTAGTTTTTGTACTATTAACAAAAGGGGGCCTGCACTGACATTGGCACCTGTTTTTCATGTGCACCAGGGCCCCCTTTCACCACAGCAGGTAAAAAGGAAGTCTCTCTTTCCTGCAGGAAATGGCAATGTGGCAAGTAAAGCACTTGCCACATGGCTATTTCAGGGGGAGCCCTAACCGCCATCCACTGAAGTGGTGGTAAGGGCACCCGCGCTAACCCAGCGGTAACCAGGCAGTACGCGATACCAGGCAGCGGGGGCATGCGATGAAACTACAGTGTAGTAAATTTAAAGCAAATAGGAGAAACCTTTTCTTCACCCAACGCTTAATTAAACTCTGGAATTCGTTGCCAGAGAACGCAGTGAAGGCAGTTAGCTTGGCAGAGTTTAAAAAGGGGTTGTATGGTTTCCTAAAGGACAAGTCCATAGACTCCGGCTGCTTTTAAAGTGGCAGTTCGTACACATACCCAAGGTAATGCACAGGGAAAGCAATCTGAGAAGCTTTATCCATGGGAAGAGAATCCTTTAAAAAAAAAAAAAAAAAAATTTTGCTTAGAAATCAGTCGGGAAAGGTCTGTGCTCTATTAAATCAATATATTCAAAATCGAAACCAGTGAAATGTCAAATCTCCATGGGAAAGCCCCTAAGGCTTAATAATCAATCCCATTCTGGGTCCAATTCTATCATAGGTTTAAATAAAAACTGGGAAAAAAAGATCAGCAGGAAAAAACTCCGTAATCAAATATCATGGAGAAAAACAGCTGCTCAAAAAAAAAAAAAATGGTATCCATATCAGTTTTACCAAACTACTACTATAGCTGTCACTCAAACTGAAAAATATGCACAATCAAATTTCCAAAAATACTTTGCATAGAAAAATAAAAACTGTGGTTAGTGCAGTGGACTTTGATCCTGGGGAACTGAGTTCAATTCCCACTGCCGCTCCTTGTGACTCTGGGCAAGTCACTTAACCCTCCATTGCCCCTCATACAAAATAAGAACCTGAATATATGTAAACCGCTTTGAATGTAGGTGCAAAAACCTCAGAAAGGCAGTATATCAAGTCCCAGTCCCATTTCCCCCTTTCCCTTATGACATCACAATATCAGAAGTGAGCCAAGTATTGTGACATCACTGATGAGGTTGGCTCAGGCATTGGTGGAATGAGGCATTATGACATCACAGTATCAGCTCCAGTGGAGGAGTAGCCTAGTGGTTAGTGCAGTGGACTTTGATCCTAGAGAACTGAGTTCGATTCCCACTGCCGCTCCTTGTGACTCTGGGCAAGTCACATAACCCTCCATTGCCCCTGGTACAAAATAAGTACCTGAATATATATAAACCACTTTGAATGTAGTTGCAAAAACCTCACAAAGGCGGTATAGCAAGTCCCATTTCCCTTTCCCTTATGACATCACAATATCAGAAGTGAGCCAAGCCATTGTGACATCACTGATGAGGTTGGCTCTTATTGGTGGAATGAGTGGAGGAGGAGCCTAGTGGTTAGTGCAGTGGACTTTGATCCTGGGAACTGAGATCAATTCCCATTGCAGCTCCTTGTGACTCTGGGCAAGTCACATAACCCTCCATTGCCCCTGGTACAAAGTAAGTACCAGAATATATGTAAACCGCTTTGAATGTAGTTGCAAAAACCTCAGAAAGGTGGTATATCAAGTCCCATTTCCCTTTCCCCCTTTCCCTTATGACATCACAATATCAGAAGTGAGCCAAGTATCGGGCAATCAAGCCATTGGCCATTGTGACATTGCTGATGAGGTTGGCTCTTATTGGTGGAATGAGTGGAGGAGGAGCCTAGTGGTTAGTGCAGTGGACTTTGATCCTGGGGAACTGAATATATGCAAACTGCTTTGAATGTAGTTGCAAAAACCTCAGAAAGGCAGTATATTAAGTCCCATTTCCCACTTTCCCTTATGACATCACAATATCAGAAGTGAGCCAAGTATTGGGCAATCAAGCCATTGTGACATCACTGATGAGGTTGGCTCAGGCATTGGTGGAATGAGGCATTATGACATCACAGTATCAGCTCCAGTGGAGGAGTAGCCTAGTGGTTAGTGCAGTGGACTTTGATCCTGGGGAACTGGGTTCACTTCCCACTGCAGCTCCTTGTGACTCTGGGCAAGTCACTTAACCCTCCATTGCCTCTGGTACAAAATAAGTACCTGAATATATGTAAACCGCTTTGAATGTAGTTGCAAAAGTCACAGAAAGGCAGTATATTAAGTCCCATTTCCCTATTTGAGATTCTATGTGGAATATTGCTAGTGGAGGAGTAGCCTAATGGTTAGTGCACCAGACTTTGATCCTGGGGAACTGGGCGTAATTCGCACTGCAGCTTCTTGTGACTCTGGGCAAGTCAATTAACCCTCCATTGCCCCTGGTACAAAATAAGTACCTGAATATATGTAAACCGCTTTGAATGTAGTTGCAAAAACCTCAGAAAGGTGGTATATCAAGTCCCATTTCTCTTTCCCTTTCCCCCTTTCCCTTTTCTTTGGAAAACAAAACATTCCTTCTCCTGATGCAGCAACTGGCAAAACAAGTGACCCTCATTAGGGGTTTTTGGGACTGTACCATTTAATTTTTTTTTCAAAGATATTTGGTGGATGTTTGGTTTTGGAAACTCGATTGTGCATATTTTTTTCAGTTTGAGTGACAGCTATGGTAGTAGTTTGGTAAAATTGATATGGATATCGGTTGTTTGGACCAGCCTGTTTCTTTCTCCATGATAATTGATTATGGAGTTTTTTCCTGCTGATCTTTTTTCCAGTTTTTATTGAAATGTACGATAGAATTGGACCCCGAATGGCATTGATTATTAAGCCTTAGGGGCTTTCCCATGGGGATTTGAGGTTTCATTGGTTTAGATTTTGAATTTATTGATTTATTAGAGCACAGTGCTCTCCCGACTGATTTCTAAGCGAATATTTATTTATTTATTGCACTTTGTCCCACATTTTCCCACCTATTTTTTTTTTTTTTTTTTTATTTGCATTTGTATCCCACATTTTCCCACCTATTTGCGGGCTCAGTGTGGCTTACAATACTTTGAGAATGATGGAAGTACAATTGGTTACAGTACGATTATGGATTACATTATGATGAGTTATAGAAGACAGAGTAAATACAGGATATCATTTGGGAATAGAACATCAGAAGATAACAGTGGTGAGTTGAGAGGGGGACAAACAATATCGAGGGAACATAAAGGTCTAACATTCTTATTTGTGGGTAGGGTTTTAAGGGTGGTGAGGATACGGGAGAAGAGACTTCAGGATGGAGTGTTTTGGTGCGTATCTATTAGTTTGTATGGACTTCATGTGTTTTGATCCTTGCCGTAGATTTTCTCAAAGAGATAAGTCTTCAGTAGTTTGCGGAAGTTGGTTAGTTCGTAGATCGTTTTCAGGTTGCGTGGTAGTGTATTCCAGAGTTGTGTGCTCATGTATGCGAAGGTCGATCCGTGCAATGTTTTGTATTTTATTCCTTTGCACTTAGGGAAATGGAGATTGAGGAAGGTTCGGGAAGATCTTTTAGCGTTTCTGGGTGGTAGGTCTATTAAATCAGACATGTATGCAGGGGCTTCACCGTGAATGATTTTATGGACTAAGGTGCATACTTTGAAAGTGATGCGTTCCTTGAGTGGTAGCCAGTGTAGTTTCTCCCATAAGGGTTTAGCTCTTTCGTATTTTGGTTTTCCGAAGATGAGTCTGGCTGCTGTATTCTGGGCTGTTTGAAGTTTCCTCAGTATTTGTTCCTTGCATCCTGCGTGTAATGAGTTGCAATAGTCCAGGTGACTGAGTACGAGTGATTGCACTAGACTGTGGAAGACAGATCTTGGAAAGAATGGTCTAATTCTTTTCAGTTTCCACATGGAGTAGAACATTTTTTTTGTTGTGTTGTTCGCATGAGTCTCGAGTGTTAGGTGGCGGTCAATAGTGACTCCAAGGATTTTTAAGGTTTCTGAGATTGGCAGGCTCAGTGTGGCTTACAGAGAACTGCCATGGCATAGCCATGTCACTTTACATCATACAATTGGTGTTACAAAGAAGTCAAAGAAGACAAGAGGATTTGTTCAATCCTTTGTAGGAAAGTATATTCTGAGTAAAGTTGGAAAGGTGTTATACTCTAGTTGGATAGGTGTTGTATTATAGCTAGTTAAGGGTTCTCGTGGTAGGCTTTGTTAAAGAGGTAAGTCTTCAAGGCTTTGCGGAAGTTAGTTAATTCGTTGAGTGAGTTAATTTGTACTTTAGACCTTTGCAGCTGGGGAAGTGTAGGTTGAGAAAGGTGCGGGATGATTTCTTAGCATTTCTTGGCGGTAGGTCAATGAGGTCTAGCATGTAGGTCGGGGCAGCTCCGTAAATGATTTTATGAACAATCGTACAAATCTTGAATGTGGTCTGTTCTTTAAGTGGTAGCCAGTGTAACTTCTTTCTTAGGGGTTTTGCGCTTTCATATTTTGTTTTCCCAAATATGAGTCTGGCTGCAGTATTTTGGGCTGTTTGATTGATGTTATATTTTTGCTTCCCATTTTTTGGTTTATTTTTTTCTGAAAATTCCTTTACCATGCAAGTGGGTTTTTGTGAAGTCGTTCACCTGTGCAGATAAACTTGTGCATATAAGGCCGTACCAGAGCCACCGAAAGGGGAGGGGGGCAGGGGAGGCAAAATTTCCCAGGCCCGGGCCTCCCTCTCTCCTGCTCCTGACGGGACCCAGGTCATCACGTCCCAACAGGAGTAGGAGAGAGAAAACTCCAGCACCAGCCCCCCTTGGAGGCAGCAGAGGACCTGGAGGAGCAGACACAGCGGGCTGGCAGGGGGGGGGGGACAAGGGGGATTTTCCCCTCAGGCCACACATGCTTTTGCATGCTTTTGAAACCGAGCTTGCGCGACCTGAGAGAAAAAGCAGCCACAGGAGCAGTCCACGCGGCAGAATGAAGAAGAGCAGCACTGGAGGATCCCCACCAGCCAAGGTATTTGCAGTTGCGGTGGATGGGCAGCAGCGGCGACAATCCTTGAGGGGGGCGGTGGCGGCGATGGAGATGATCCTGGGGTGGGGGGTGGGCCCGGCGTCAGCCCTGCCCTGGACCCAGCTCAGTCTCTTGGCGGCCCTGGCCTGTACACGTGCCCAGTGGCATACCAAGGGGGGGGGGTGGGGGCGGTCCACCCCGGGTGCACGCCGCTGGGGAGGGGGGTGCCGCGCGCCTGTCGGCTCCACTCGTTCCGTGCTCCCTCTGCCCCAGAACAGGTTACTTCCTGTTCCGGGGCATAGGGAGCATGGAACGAGCGAAGCCAGCAGGCGTGCGGCACCCCCCCCCCCCCCCAGCAGGTAAAAATGCACCCGGGGGGTGTCCTTTCGCCAGGAGGGAGGGGTGTCCTTTCGCCGGGGGTGGGGGGGGTTGCGCTGCACCCGGGGGGGCGGCGCATAGGCGATCCATCCCGGCTGTCAGCCACCCTAGGAATGTCACTGCATGTGCCACTTTACCCTTCTTAGGATAGGGTTAAGGAAAGATTTACACTTTCACATGTGCAAATCAGTGTTCGAATATATGCCGTATTTTAACGTTAGCAGGTGTAAATGAGGGCAGGCATTTTTTTTCTGGGAGAATCTGCAAAGCAACAAGGATTCACGTGTTTTCACTTTGAAAATCCAGCGGAAAAAAAGCATCCCTGTGTTTTTCACACGTGTGAACAGTTTTAAGATCTGAGTGGGCAGAATTGGCAAGTACAGAGGACAATTAACAATGATAGTAGCAGGATGGTATCGCAGTGCCGGATATACGAAGTGTGGCATAAAAACCCCCATTCAGTTTGAGAAATACTAACAGGATTTACAGACATGGAGAAATAACAGGTTTACTGTTAGCAGGAAAACATTGGGATACAATAAACCAGGTGGGAGTAAGCAGTCTGGGGCCATTTAAATTGAGGGAAACTGCAAAGAATGAGACCTCTTAGGATGCTACATAAATAGACTATTTTCTTGTATTGTATTATTTTTTCATTATTTCCTTTATATCCCAGGTGGATGGTGATATAAATTTTGTTTGAAATTCTAAATAAATTGTTTAAAAAATAGACTAGAGGGGTAGGTGGGGAGCTAGAAAAGAGTGATTAAGCCGTGAACCTTTCTGACGATGTGCTCTTTTGATTACTTTTCTGACCTGGTCACAGGATACAACATATTTTGCTGTTATAGCTGCTATTTTCCTGTGTCCCCAGAGGTTTATTTGGACTTTTATCTGTAGTTAATGTCAGCCTCTCTCTCTGAGGATACATAAAGTCTGCAGGCATTTCTTCATCCGACGAGAAAGGCAGGAAGAAACCGAGCCTTGGTTTAGATGTGTTTAGTACACTAGACATCTGAAAGATTTCAACATTTCCCATCCTGGTGCTGAAGGGTGTCTGTGGAACAAAACAGCGAAGTCGACTGAAAAATGGACGGCTCAAGTCGTGTTCATCGATGTTTTTTTTTACCTGGAGCGTCGTCCATTTTTTAGTCGACTTCACCGTTTTGTTCCACTTTCTATAAACTTGCGAAGGTTTGTTTCTTCTGTTTTTGCATCGTTTCTTCTCGTGAAGGTTGTCTGTAACACATCACAAAGGGGAGACACCGTTATTCGTTCTGATTGGTAAAGGCAGTTAGCTTAGCGGGATTTAAAAAAGGTTTGGCTAGCTTCCTGAAAGAAAAGTCTATAAGCCATTAGTAAAATGGACTTGGGAAAATCCACTGCATATTCTAGGATAAGCAGCATAAAATGTATTGTACTGTTTTGGGATCTTGCCAGGTACTTGTGACCTGGATTGGCCACTGTTGGAAACAGGATACTGGGCTTGATGGACCTTTGATCTGTCCCAGTATGGCAACGCTTGTGTACAGCTGTAGTTTTCAAGAACTTTCAGATAAGCCCTGATAGAGTAGAAACAGGCAGTGTCTGTCCCTGAAAGCCAGTCGCAGGCTTCTTTTTTGCATATAATAAATATTCATCACTGTATTTGCATATATGAGACCTACGAACCTTGTTAATTTGCTTATTGCACTTGCCTTAAGAAACAAAGCTGATGAAAACTGTTGATTTGCTGTTGGGTTTACAGGCGCCTAGTAAAATAACCAAGTAAATGTTAGGACCTTAAATAATGGTTTTTATGATGACTTTGCTGTTATTTTTATTTTTGGATTTCTGACATTTAAGGATCCTTTTACCGAGCTGCAGTAAAAGGACCCCTGTGGTGGTGTCAGCTCGCAGGTTTGCCATGCACTGAGGCCCCCTCTTACTGCAGCGGGTAAAAGGAGTTTTTGTGTTTAAAGACGGGAATGGCTGTGTGGTAAGTTAAGCACTTGCCATGCAACTATTTCCTGGGAGAGCCCTTACCCGGGGGCTCCCGCACTAACCCGGAAGTAACTGGGCAGCACCAGTAAGCCCCCGGCACTTAAAAAAAAAAAATTGAGCACCAGAAATGGTGCACGGCACAGGCTAGAAGCACTGCTGGGCTCCTGCGGTAGCCTGGCAGTAGGGCTGATTTGCCACATGCCATTACCGCAGTAGCCCTACCACCAGGGCCGCCGAGAGACTGAGCCGCCGTCGCCCCCCTCAATCGCTACCACTGTCGCCTCCCTCTCCTGCTCTCAGGCTGCCAGCACCGCAGTCCCCAGTCTCCACCCGCTCACCCCCAGCTCCGTCGACAGCCCCCCTCTGTCCGCCACAGAGGCCCCCTGCATTCAAATCAGCAGTGCCTCACCTCCATGTGAAAGCGGCAGATCGCCTAGAGTTTTGATGTTAGGTTATTTGTGATGGTTCAATATGATATGTCTTCTCGAACAGGTTGGTCTTTAGTAACTTCCGGAAGGTTGTTAAGTTGTGCATTGTTTTTAAGGCCTTTGGAAGTGCATTCCAATTTAGTAAAAGAAGGAAGGCCAAATGACAGTCAACAAGGTTAAAAGATGATAAGGTGAAAGAAGCTATTAAAACAAAACAAAATAAACAACTTTCAAAAAACAGATAAAGGATCTGAATTTAAAAAAATTAGGAAGCAGCATAACAACTGGCAAATTAAAAGCAAAGGGTTCAATAAGGAAGGCTAAAAGATCATTTGAAAAGAAGCTTGCTGTAGAGGCAAAAGCTCTTAGTAAAAACCTTTTCAGGTATGTTAGAAGCAGAAAGCCTGGAAGAGTCAGTTGGACTGTTAGATCATCACGGAGTAAAAGGGGAACTCGGGGAGGACAAGGCCATAGTGAACAGCTACGTAAATTATTTGCGTTGGTCCTTACTAAGGAGGATGTGAAGGAGCTTTCCATGCCAGAAATGGTATTTAAATATGACAATAGGGAGGAACTGAAACAAATTTCAGTGAACTTGGAAGATGTTGTAGGCTAAAGTAAGAAACTAAAGAGCAGAAAATCACCCGCACCAGATGATATGCGTCCAAGCGGACCGAAGAACTCAAAAATTGCAGATCTTCTATTAGTGATCTGTAATCTAGCATTAAAATTGTCCACAGTAGCTGAAGAATGGAAAGTGGCCAATGGAATGTCAATTTTTAAAGAGAGTTCCGAGGATGATCCAGGAAATCACAGACTGCTGAGCCTGACGTCAATGCCAGGGAGAATGGCGTGGGCTATTACAAAGAACGTTGTGCAATGGGAAGAGTCAACATGGATTTAGTCAAAGGAAGTCTTGCCTCACCAATCTGCTACATTTTTGAAGGTGTGAATAAACATGTTGATAAAGGTGAGACAGTTGATGTAGTGTATCTAGATTTTCGGAAAGCTTTTGACAAAGTCCTGAAGAAATTAAAAAGCCATGGGATAGGAGCCAATGCCCCGTTGTGGATAGTGGTTAAAAGTTAGAACGCAAACAGTAGGGTTAAATGGACAATTCTTTCAAAGGAGAAATGTGATTAGTGGAGTACCACAGGGATCTGTACTGGAACCGGTGCTTTTTAACATATTTATAAATGATGTGGAAATGGAAACAAGTGAAGAGAACAACTTTGCAGATGACACAAAATTATTCAAGACTGTTAAATCATATGGACGCTACGAGAAACTGGAAGAGGACCTTGAGAGACTGGAAGACTGGGCATCTCAAAAGGCAGATGAAACTTAATGTAGACCAGTGTGAAGTGATCAGTGGCGTAGCAAGGGCAGGGCGGTGGGGGCACACTGCTGGAGGGGTGCAGAGAGCAGCCGCGCGCCTGTCGGCTCTGCTGGTTCCCTGCTCCCTCTGCCTCGGAACAGGTTACTTCCTGTTCCGGGGCAGAGGGAGCCAGCGGAGCCGACAGCCGCACGGCTGCTCTCTGCAGCTAAGAATGCACTCGGGGGGGGGGGGGCGTTGATGCGCCGGGGGGTGTCATTGCACTGGGGGGAGTGTCGTGCTGCACCCTGGGGGGATGGATGCCGCTGCACCCAGGGGGGGTGCGCAGCGGCAATCCGCACCCGAGTGGCAGCCGACCTAGGAATGCCACTGGAAATGATGCACATTGAGAAGAATAACCCAAATTATAGATACATGATGCTAGGTTCTACATTAGAAGTCACCACCCAGGAAAAAGATGTGTATTGGAGTGGCCAAAAAGGTAAACAGAATTGGGACCCTTTTATAAAGTGGCGGTAAGGCCAACGAGGGCTCACTGCTAGCTAAAAAGGAAGCACCGCCAGGCTATAGCAGCAGCCTGACGGTAGTTCCCACTCCCAGCGTGCCGTGATATCCGGCGCTACAAAAATATATTTATTTTTGTAGCGATGGTGTGTACCCGACGGTAATCAGGCACTGTTTTGCACTGCCTGGTACCGGCGGTTTACCACGGGAGACCCTACCACCACCTGAATGGGTGGTGGTAAGGGCTCCCCCCCCCCTCAATGGCCGCACGGCAAGTGCTTCACTTGCCGCATGGCCATTTCTATAAAAAAAGAAAGACCTACCCTTTACCTGCTGCGGTAAAAGGAGGCCTTGGCGTGCATCAAAAACACGCGCCGATGCCAGCGCAGGCCCCATTTTGCCACAGCTTGGTAAAAGGGTCCCAATGTTAGGGGTTATTAGAAAAAGAATAGAGAATAAAACAAAGACTATCAAAGTGCCTCTGTATCGCTCCGTGGTGCGACCTCACTTTGAACGTTATGTGCATTTCTGGGTCACCACATCTCAAAAAACATATAGGGGAATTTTTAAAGAAAAGAACAGAGAACGGTAGCCAAAATAATTAAAGGGATGCAACAAATCTCTCATGAGGAAAGGCTAAAGACTAGGGCTGTTCAGCTTGAAGAAGAGAAAGCTAAGGGGGGATATGGTAGAGGTCTATAAAATCTTGAGTGGAGTAGAATGGATAAACATGAATAGATTGCTTACTGTTTTATAAAAATACTAGGACTAGGGGGCATGCGATGAAGCTACAATATAGTAAATTGAAAACGAATCAGAGAAAACGTTTCCTCACTCAACGTGTAATTAAACTCTGGAATTCGTTGCCAGAGAATGTGGTAAAGGCGGTTAGCTTAGCAGAGTTTAAAAAAGGTTTGGACGGCTTCCTAAAGGAAAAGTCCATAGACCGTTGTTAAATGGACTTGGGGAAAATCCACTATTTCTGGGATAAGCAGTATAAAATGTTTTGTACATTTTTGGGATCTTGCCGTGTATTTGTGACCTGGATTTGCCACTGTTGGAAACAGGATGCTGGGCTCGATGGACCTTTGGTCTTTCCCAGTATGGCAATACTTCTGTACTTATGACTAGGGGACACTCCATAAAGTTAGAAAGTAGCTCATTTAAAACTAATGGGAGAAAGTATGTTTTCACTCAAGTTATAAAGCTCTGGACCTTTTCTCCAGAGGATGTGGTAAAAGCAATTAAAGGGCAGCTCTTTAAACTGGGGGCTGACATGCTTAGAATACAAGCATCGACGCATGTAGGTATGCACTTATGCATGTATTTGTCTGTATGCCATCTATGTGTTAGTCTGTAAATATGTGACTGTCATTCATAGGGGTTCTTTTACTAAGGTGCGCTGAAAAATGGCCTGCGATAGTGTAGGCGTGGGTTTTGGGTGCGCTCAGAATCATTTTTCAGCGCACCGGTAAAACGGGCCTTTTAAACATTTTTTCCGAAAATGGACATGCGGCAAAATGAAAATTGCTGCGCGTCCATTTTGGGTCTGAGACCTTACTGCCAGCCATTGACCTAGCGGTAAAGTCTCAGGCGGTAATGACCTACGTGCGCCACATGTCACTTGGCGGGCGTCTGATACGCGCAGCAGAAAATAAAAATGATTTTTTTGGCCACGCATATCGGACGCATGCCTGAAATGAAATTACCGCAAGAGCCATATGGTAACTCCATTTTGGCGAACGTTGGGCGTGCATAGATGCTTATGCAGCTTAGTAAAAGGGCCCCTTATTGCATATTTATGAGAGTGTTACACATGGGTGGAGCATGAGCAGGACATAGGCGGGGCAACACGTATGCATGTCATCTACTGAATGCAAGTTACACACTTATCTGCTACATTTAGGTGCCCGCACTTAATGCCAGTTTTATGGATTATGTAAGTGTGGGCACCTAAATGCTAGATATATCAATACTGGGTTTTATTTTATTCTATAACGGAACCTACGGACCTAGGGTCTATTTTAGAATAGACTCTTACTGCGCGGCCACGGAACACTTAAATGGAGGCACACAGGTAGAATATTCCCCCTTTAGTATAGCTATGTTTAACAAAGGTTTGGAGAAATTCCTGGAGGTGAAGTCTATAATGTGGGAAAGCTGCTGCTTATCCCCAGATGTAGGTAGTGTGGAATCTTGCTACCCTTTGGGATTCCAGAATCTTGTTGTTTGGGATTACAGAATCTTGCTACCCTTTGGGATTCTGGGATCATGCTACTCTTTGGGATTCTGGAATCTTGTCATTTTGGGATTCTGGAATCTTGCTACTCTTTGGGATTCTGGAATCTGGTTGTTAGGGATTCTGGAATTTTGCTACTCTTTGGGATTCCGGAATCGTGCTATTCTTTGAGATTCTGGAATCTTGCTACTCTCTGGGTTTCTGCCAGGTACTTGTGACCTGGCTTGGCCACTGTTAGAAACAGGATACTGGGCTAGATGCACCATCAGTCTGATCCAGTATGGCTACTCTTATGTTCTTACCTAAGAACCTGCCCCCATAGTAGCCACGCCCCCTGCAACCGACCACTTATAAAAAGGCAGCACCGCAAATATGACACCAATCCCCAGAATTCAGCACTTATTGGGAAAAGAGAACAAGCTGGACTGCTAGATCTCTACACAGAAACCACATGCTCACAAAATACCTCAGCTTGGTCAGATACATAGAACATAGAAAGAGTCCCGGCAGAGTAAAGGGGCACAAAGTAGAAAGAGTGGAAACCCCAATCAGCTTCACTCTGCATATACAGGGGAATTCTATATATGGTGCTGAATGTTAGGTGCTACTTGTTAGCCACGTTGAACCAATTTAAAATCGTGGGATATAAATACTGTTATAAAATAAACTTGAAATATAAATATTCAGGTTTTCCCTGACAACTCACGGCCTACACAAAAAAAGGGTCAGCAAATAGAGGGGGGTCTTTTACGAAGAGGGCTGTAAGCCTAACACGGGCTTACTGCTCGCTAAATTTAAATACCGCTGGGCTACCGTAGCAGCCCAGCGGTATTTCCCACCCCTAGCATTCACCATTTCCAGGTTAGCTTGGGCTCCTTTACCACCACCCCGAAATCAAGTGCTTCACTTACCGCATGGCCTTTTCTCTAAAAAAAGAAAGACCTGCGTTTTACCCGCTGAGGTAAAGAGGGGCCTCAGCGCGCATCAAAAACTCACCCCCTTTTGCCACAGATTCGTAAAAAGATCCCTTAATTTTTAAGTATGTAAGCCACACTGAACATTTAATGGAATATAACAAAAAAATTCTATTAAATTGCAAATTTGCGCATACAATTCTTGGCAACTTTCATAGAATCAGGGGTCTGATTTTTAAAGCTTTTCATGACGATTCTCCATTATTGAATTGAATTTAATGGATCCACAGAATCTTAGCGGAGATTGGGTGGCAACACCAGTAAGTGGGAAACAAAACCATTGCTCGGCAGACTTCTACGGTAACTGAATAGATATGGATGGGCTTGAGTGTAAATTTTAAGGGGCTTCAACATTAGCTTCAGAACTTTTAGTACAAGAACAGTGCTGGGCAGACTTCTACGGTCTGTGCCCTGAGAAAGGCAAGGACAAATCAAACTCGGGTATAAAGTATCACATACCATGTAAATGAGTTTATCTTGTTGGGCAGACTGGATGGACCGTACAGGTCTTGATCTGCCATCATTTACTATGTTACTCTTTGGGGTTCTACATGGAATGTTGCTACTAATTGGGATTCCGGAATCTTGTAACTCTTAGGATTCCAGAATCGTCAGAACTTAGTACAAGAACAGCGCTGGGCAGACTTCTATGGTCTGTGTCTTGAGAAAGGCAAGGACAAATCAAACTCGGGTATAAAGTATCACATACCATGTAAAATGAGTTTATTTTGTTGGGCAGGTCTTTATCTGCCTTCATTTACTATGTTACTATGTTACTCTTTGGGGTTCTACATGGAATGTTGCTACGAATTGAGATTCCGGAATCTTGTAACTCTTTAGGATTCCGGAATCTTCAGAACTTTTAGTGCAAGAAGAGTGCTGGGCAGACTTCTATGGTCTGTGTCTTGAGAAAGGCAAGGACAAATCAAACTCGGGTATAAAGTATCACATACTATGTAAAATGAGTTTATCTTGTTGGGCAGACTGGATGGACCGTGCAGGTCTTTTTCTGCCGTCATCTTCTATGTTACTCACTTTACTATGTATTGCTAACACCCTTAAAATCTGTACACCATCTCGTGCCTTGAGGTCGGTTAATAAATCTTCACTTAAGGTCCTCTCCTTTAAGCAGATGAGATTGGGAGACTATAGGGATTCCTTGTTCATGACTGCAGGTCCTAAATCCAGTAACACACTGCCTTTGAATGTGCATCAGTGTACATCATTTCTCACTTCTTGCAAACGGTTGAAAGCATTAATTTTTAGAGAGGCAATTTCTGGAAACTGAGTGTCAGTTTTAAAATCTGCATTGTTCTGTGTTGACTTATGTATGTTTTCATGAATAAAGCCTAGATCTGGAGATAGCATGGTCTAGAAGATTTATTAGGGGGGGGGGGTGTTTTTCCAGGCTGTGAGAAAAAGGGCAGTGCGCTAGCGGCAGGGCCCGTTTTTCCCGCACACTAGGGTGCTATTCGCCGCAGCGGGTATAAAGCCCCCAGACAAACATGGCCACGCGGTAAAAGAACTCTTACCATGTGGCCATACAGTGGGGAGCCCTTACTGCTACCCACTGAGGTGGCGATAAGAGGTCCCATGGTAACCCAGCGGTAACCAGGTACTGGGCGGTGATGCCCGATTAGTGCCAGGTTACCACCACGCAGGCCATTTTCAGGGGTTTTCTTTTCCCCCCCGAAATGGCACGCGCTCGGGGCGGAACTACCGTGGGCGGCCGCGTTGGGATGGCAGTAGTCCCGATTTAGCGTTCAGTAAGCTTGTGTTAGGCTCATTCTCGAAAGAGAAGGACGTCCATCTCCCAGACACGTCCAAATCGCTATAATCGAAACCCGATTTTGGAAGTCTCCAACTGCAGTCCGTCGCAAGGACGTCCAAATTTCAAGGGGGCGTGTCGGAGGCGTAGCGAAGGCGGGACTTGGGCATGCCGAACACTTGGACGTCTTTGACCCATAATCGAAAAAAACAAGGACGTTCCTGGCGAACACTTGGACTTTTTCACCCGGACGTGTTTTTCTTACGAATAAGGCACAAAAAGCTGCCCGAAATGACCAGATAACCACTGGAGGGAATCAGAGATGACCTTCCATTATTCCCCCAGTGGTCACTAACCCCCTCCTACCCTCAAGAAACATCTTGCAAAATATTTTGTGCCAGCCTCAAATGTCATACTCAGGTCCATGACAGTGCATGCAGGTCCCAGGAGCAGTTTTAGTTTTGTTTTTTTTGGTTTGTTTGTTACATTTGTACCCTGCGCTTTCCCACTCATGGCAGGCTCAATGCGGCTTACATGGGGCAATGGAGGGTTAAGTGACTTGCCCAGAGTCACAAGGAGCTGCCTGTGCCTGAAGTGGGAATCGAACTCAGTTCACCAGGACCAAAGTCCACCACCCTAACCACTAGGCCACTCCTCCACTGTTGGTACTATCTGAGATTCTACATGGAATGTTGCTATTCCACTAGCAACATTCCATGTAGAAGTCGGCCCTTACAGATCGCCAATGTGGCCGCGCAGGCTTCTACATGGAATGTTGCTACTGGAATAGCAACATTCCATGTAGAATCTCCAATAGTAGCAACATTCCATGTAGAATCTCCAATAGTATCTATTTTATTTTTGTTACATTTGTACGTTGCGCTTTCCCACTCATGGCAGGCTCAATGCGGCTTACATGGGGCAATGGAGGGTTAAGTGATTTGCCCAGAGTCACAGGGAGCTGCCTGTGCCTGAAGTGGGAATTGAACTCAGTTCCTCAGTTCCCCAGGACCAAAGTCCACCACCCTAACCACTAGGCCACTCCGTGGGAGTGGGTACTGCAGTGCACTTCAGACAGGAGGACCCAGGCCCATACCCTCCCTACCTGTTACATTTGTGGAGGAAACAGCAAGCTCTCCAAAACCCACCACAAACCCACTGTACCCACATTTATGTGTCTCCTTCACCCGTAAGGGCTATGGTAGTGGTGTACAGTTGGGGGTAGTGGGTTTTGGGGTGTTTGGGGGGCTCAGCACACAAGGTAAGGGAGCTATGTTCCTGGGAGCATTTTATGAAGTCCACTGCAGTGCCCCCTAGGGTGCCCGGTTGGTGTCCTGGCATGTCAGGGGGACCAGTGCACTAGAAATACTGACTCCTCCCACGCCCACATGGCTTGCATTTGGACGTTTTTGACATGGACGCCTTTGGTTTAAAAAAATCGTTGAAAGACAAAGACGTCCATGTCTAGGGACGTCCAAATTCAAGGACGTCCTTGGAATTTTCGAAACGAAAGATGGACGTCTATCTTTTTTTTGAAAATACGGTTTTCCCCACCCCCCCAGATTTCAATGTTTTGCAAAGACGTCCAAATCGCAACTTGGATGTTTCTTTCAAAAATGCCCCTCTATGTAAAAGACCCCCTAAATAAATAAATGCATGAGATTGTTGCAACTTTTACTGATTTTAAGCGATTACGCTTTTTAAACCTGTCTGGAGGACTGACGTGCTTCAGGGTGGCGCTGTTCCTGGGAAAGAATCAGCCTACACCGCTGGAACAACTCCAGCATGAAAACACTTGGGCATATGGAGGAAAACAAAAGGCACGCGGGTACGCTGATGTTCTGAACGCCACTGTCTTACCCCGTAAAATGTTCTTTGTCGAAAGGGATTCATTTCTGTGCCCAGACTTCATCTTTTCTCAATAAAGGATGGTTGTGATTCCAAGGCTAAAATATTTATCCCCGAGGGAAGGATTATTTGTCTGGCTACTAAAGTGCAAATCGCTCCGATTTGTCAGCTGTCTTGGCAGATTCCAGCTCGGTGCTGCAAGATACAGGTTAATCAGCCCTGGCATTTCAGACTGAGCGCTGTGCTCAAAAGAGGCAGCAATCTTTCTGGTCAGACTGTAGCTAGGAAGAGAATCATTGTTACGAGAGGAGGAATGTTTTTGGTTAGGAAAAGTGAGCTGTTTTCTCACACTGAGGGCCTGATGTTCTAACCTGTCTAATAACATAGTAGATGACGGCAGAAAAAGACCTGCACGGTCCATCCAGTCTGCCCAACAAGAGAACTCATGTGTGCTACTTTTGTGTATACCCTACTTTGATTTGTACCTGTGCTCTTCAGGGCACAGACCGTATAAGTCTGCCCAGCACTAGCCCCGCCTCCCACCACCGGCTCTGGCACAGACCGTATAAGTCTGCCCAGCACTATCCCTGCCTCCCACCACCGGCTCTGGCAGAGACCGTATAAGTTTGCCCCGCACTATCCCCGCCTCCCAACCTCCAGCCCCGCCTCCCACTACCGGCTCTGCTATCCAATCTCGGTTAAGCTCCTGCGGATCCTTTCCTTCTGAACAGGATTCCTTTATGTTTATCCCACACATGTTTGAATTCCGTTACCGTTTTCCTCTCCACCACCTCCCGCGGGAGGACATTCCAAGCATCCACCACTCTCTCCGTGAAGAAATACTTCTGTTTTGAATTGAGGGGTCCAGAGCCCCCCCAAGAAGGCTAGAGTGACCTCAAATCTGACTCCATTTTTCTTGAGTCTGCCCCCCTTCAATCTCATTTCATGTCCTCTCGTTCTACCGCCTTCGTATCTCCGGAAAAGGTTCGTTTGCGGATTAATACCTTTCAAATATTTGAACGTCTGTATCATATCACCCCTGTTTCTCCTTTCCTCCAGGGTATACATGTTCAGGTCAGCAAGTCTCTCCTCATACGTCTTGTAACAAAAATCCCATACCATTCTCGTAGCTTTTCTTTGCACCGCTTCGATTCTTTTTACATCCTTAGCAAGATACGGCCTCCAAAACTGAACACAATACTCCAGGTGGGGCCTCACCAACGACTTATACAGAGGCATCAACACCCCCTTTCTTCTGCTGGTCACACCTCTCTCTATACAGCCCAACAACCTTCTAGATACAGCCACTGCCTTGTCACACTGTTTCGTCGCCTTCAAATCCTCAGATACTATCACCCCAAGGTCCCTCTCCCCGTCTGAACCTATCAGACTCTCGCCACCTAACACATACGTCTCCCGTGGATTTCTATTCCCTAAGTGCATGACTTTGCATTTCTTCGCATTGAATTTTAATTGCCAGACCTTAGACCATTGTTCTATCTTCTTCAAATCCTTTTTCATGTTTTCCACTCCCTCCGGGGTGTCCACTCTGTTAAAAGTAAGAGAAAAGTACAAATCTGGGCACATGCTGATTTGTATGTTCAGCAAAGTTATCAAAAGTAGGGATGGCCCATGGGTTTCCACAACTACTACTACTAACAGAGGAAACTGGAGGGTCATGGGATAGGAGGAAATGTCCTATTGTGGATTAAAAACTGGTTGAAGGATAGGAAACAGAGAGTGGGGTTAAATGGGCAGTATTCACAATGGAGAAGGGTAGTTAGTGGGGTTCCTCAGGGGTCCGTGCTAGGACCGCTGCTTTTTAATATATTTATAAATGATTTAGAGATGGGAGTAACTAGCGAGGTAATTAAATTTGCTGATGACACAAAGTTATTCAAAGTCGTTAAATCGCGACAGGATTGTGAAAAATTACAAGAGGACCTTACGAGACTGGGAGACTGGGCGGCTAAATGGCAGATGACGTTTAATGTGAGCAAGTGCAAGGTGATGCATGTGGTAAAAAAGAACCTGAATTATAGCTACGTCATGCAAGGTTCCACGTTAGGAGTTACGGACCAAGAAAGGGATCTGGGTGTCGTCGTCGATAACACACTGAAACCTTCTGCTCAGTGTGCTGCTGCGGCTAAGAAAGCGAATAGAATGTTGGGTATTATTAGGAAAGGTATGGAAAACAGGTGTGAGGATGTTATAATGCCGTTGTATCGCTCCATGGTGCGACCGCACCTTGAGTATTGTGTTCAATTCTGGTCACTGCATCTCAAGAAAGATATAGTAGAATTGGAAAAGGTGCAGCAAAGGGCGACTAAAATGATAGCGGGGATGGGACGACTTCCCTATGAAGAAAGACTAAGGAGGCTAGGGCTATTCAGCTTGGAGAAGAGACGGCTGAGGGGAGACATGATAGAGGTATATAAAATAATGAGTGGAGTGGAACAGGTGGATGTGAAGCGTCTGTTCACGCTTTCCAAAAATACTAGGACTAGGGGGCCTGCGATGAAACTACAGTGTAGTAAATTTAAAACAAATTGGAGAAAATTGTTCTTCACCCAACGTGTAATTAAACTCTGGAATTCGTTGCCGGAGAAAGTGGTGAAGGCGGTTAGCTTAGCAGAGTTTAAAAAGGGGTTGGACGGTTTCCTAAAGGACAAGTCCATAAACCGCTACTAACGGACTTGGAAAAATCCAAAATTCCAGGAATAACATGTATAGAATGTTGTACGTTTGGGAAGCTTGCCAGGTGCCCTTGGCCTGGATTGGCCGCTGTCGTGGACAGGATGCTGGGCTCGATAGACCCTTGGTCTTTTCCCAGTATGGCATTACTTATGTACTTATTTACTAATCATTTCTATAGCGCTACTAGATAAAGGGGATGGGACGACTTCCCTTTGAAGAAAGGCTAAAGCGGCTAGGGCTCTTCAGCTTGGAGAAAAGGTGGCTGAGGGGAGATATGATAGAGGTCTATAAACAATGAGGGGAGTGGAACGGGTAGAGGTGAATCGTTTGTTCACGCTTTCCAAAAATACTAGGACTAGGGGGCATACGATGGAGCTACAATGTAGTAAATTTAATACAAATTGGAGAAACATTTTCTTCAATCAACATGTAATTAAACTCTGGAATTCGTTGCCGAAGAATGTGGTAAAGGTGGTTAGCTTAGCGGTGGATTTTCCCCAAGTCATTCTAATAATGATCTATGGACTTTTCCTTTAGGAAGCTGTCCAAACCTTTTTTTAAACCCCGCTCAGCTAACCATCTTTACTACATTCTCTGGCAACGAATTCCAGAGTATAATTACACATTGAGTGAAGAAAAATGTTTCTCTGATTTGTTTTAAATTTACTACTTTGTAGATTCATTTCATGCCACCTAGTCCTAGTATTTTTGGAATGAGTAACAAACGATTCACGTCTACCCGTTCCACTCTACTCATTATTTTACAGACATCTATCATATCTCCCCTCAGATGTCTTTCTCCAAGCTGAAGAGCCCTAGACGCTTCAGCCTTTCCTCGTAGGGAAGTCGTCCCATCCCCTTTATCATTTTTGTGGCCCTTTTCTTCGTTCTCATGCTATGGACAACTCACTGTGTGCTACTGAGTATCCCCTGAGAGCTTTAGAAGTGGCCTCCAGTTAGTGGTCAGGAGCATCATGCCCAAATAAAGGAAGGGCTAGGAGGCCAGTTTGCCCAGTTCGTAGCTTTGGCTAGGCATTTCTATAGGTAAGTGCATGGGTGGACACTTATCCAGATGCCTAATAACAATCCCCTTCCATTCATACATAGTAACATAGTAGATGACGGCAGAAAAAGACCTGCACAGTCCATCCAGTCTGCCCAACAAGATAAACTCACATGTGCTACTTTTTGTGTATACCTTACCTTGATTTGTACCTGTCCTTTTCAGGGCACAGACCGTGTAAGTCTGCCCAGCGCTATCCCCGCCTCCCAACCACCAGCCCCGCTTCCCACCACCCGCTCTGGCACTGACCATATAAGTCTGCCCAGCATCGTCCCTGCTTCCCGCCACCGGCTGTGCCACCCAATCTCGGCTAAGCTCTTAGGATCCATTCCTTCTGAACAGGATTCCTTTATGTTTATCCCACGCGTGCTTGAATTCTGTTACCATTTTCATTAATCCCCAACAAAACCAGGTGATTGGATTGTGCTCTTTGGGCAAAGCTGAGGCAAAACGAGACTGTTCCTAAAAGGCTGAAGTAGCTAAATTAACGTGAAGAGGAAAACAGTGCCAATCTGTCCTGGGACAGTGGAGGAGTGGCTAGTGGTTAGGGTGGTGGACTTTGGTCCTGGGGAACTGAGGAACTGAGTTCAATTCCCACTTCAGGCACAGGCAGCTCCTAGTGACTCTGGGCAAGTCACTTAACCCTCCATTGCCCCATTTAAGCCGCATTGAGCCTGCCATGAGTGGGAAAGCGTGGGGTACAAATGTAACAAAAATAAAATAGATACTATTGGAGATTCTACATGGAATGTTGCTATTCCACTAGTAACATTCCATGTAGAAGGACGTCAGAACTCACAGAAGCCTGCGTGGCCACTTGGTGATCTGCAATGGCCGACTTCTACATGGATGTTGCTAGTGAATAACAATATTCCATGTAGAATCTCAAATAGTAGCAACAGTGGAGGAGTGGTCTAGTGGTTAGGGTGTGGACTTTGGTCCTGGGGAACTGAGGAACTGAGTTTGATTCCCACTTCAGGCACAGCAGCTAGCTCCTTGTGACTCTGGGCAAGTCCTTAACCCTCCATTGCCCCATGTAGCCTCATTGAGCTGACCATGAGTGGGAAAAGCGTGGGTACAAATGTAACAAAAAAATACAGAGATGTCTTGTTTGTAGCAGTAAAGAGAAGCAGCCGTTCTCCTCGGAAAGAACATGGTAGTGGGGGGGGGGAGACCAGATGGAGTTTGTTTTTGCCTGGTTTAGCTTTAGGTTGGCTGCTGACTTCTCTAACAGGCAAAACCGAAATATTTCAAATACAGCTCGAAACAGATGGAAATCCTAGCAACCAGAATCAACAGCCTCCAGAGTACCTGACTACTAATTAGTGGCAGTAAAAGGAAGATCGGTTTCTTGAGCCTTGAGGCATATTTCCTGATTTTACTGTCCAAAATGTTGCTGAGTGGGGCAGAACACAAAAAAAGAGACCAGAAGAAGAAAATCTCCACCCAGAAAAAGAAAAATAGGGATGGACAATGTTCTTCCACATGTCAATGAAAATGTATTGGAAAGGCACCACGTATATTGAGACCTGACACAGGACCGTGTTTCAGTGGATAAACACCACCTGCCTCAGGGGTCACACAATCTGTCAGGTGTAAAGAGAAACTTTCATTGGAGCAATGGTGCATCAAAAACAAGAGAAATTGGTATTGGATAGAGGATTAGCCTAGTGGTTCGTGCAGTGGAACATGGAATGTTGCTGCTATTTGAGATTCTACATGGAATGTTTGTACTATTTGAGATTCTACGTGGAACGTTGCTAGTGGAGGAGTAGCCTAGTGGTTCGTGCAGTGGAACATGGAATGTTGTTACTATTTGAGATTCTACATGGAATGTCACTAGTGGAGGAGTAGCTTAGTGCAGTGGAACATGGAATGTTGCTACTATTTGAGATTCTACGTGGAATGTTGCTAGTGGAGGAGTAGCCTAGTGGTTACTATTTGAGATACATGGAATGTTTCTACTATTTGAGATTCTACGTGGAACGATGCTAGTGGAGGAGTAGCATAGTGGTTCGTGCAGTGGAACATGGAATGTTGTTACTATTTGAGATTCTACATGGAACGTTGCTAGTGGGGAGTAGCCTAGTGGTTCGTGCAGTGGGCTTTGATCCTGGTGAACTGGATTCAATTCCCACTGCAACTCTGAGCAAGTCACTTAATCCTCTATCGCACCCAGATGCAAAATGAGTTCCTGTATAATATGTTAACTGCTTTGATTGTAACCACAGAAAGGTGGCATATCAAGTCCCATCCCCTTTCCTTTCCAAGCCTTGCCATGCTCAATCACAGAAACAAAGTGCTCAAGCACATCAGGTCTCAATATATTTGGTGCCTTTCCAATACAATTTCATTGACATGCGGAAGAACATTGTCCATCCCTGCTTTTTCTGCTTGCTGAGTGGGGAATGCCATTTGCTAATCTTTGAGAAGATCATTCATTTCTTCTGTGAGACTGTAACCAATGACCACTATTATATCTAACCAAGGTTTCTGGGACTTTTTCCAGGACCTCCTAGTTCAGGGGGTAGGTCAGTACAGGCTCAAGGTGTTATGATGCCCTAAGCCAGCGTTTGCTTTCTGGCACCCTCCCCCTGCCCACCCGCACCAGCCCTTTAAACACTGGCAAGACAAGAGTATGTTATTTTGCTCTCACTGCTGTGCCTTCCTTCCTGCATGACAGATGGCACCATTGCAGGTTTATGTGTGAGAAAAGCACGCAACTGGTCTTACCGTTAAACCTGCAGCAATGCTAGTGGCCATGCGGAGAAGAGAGGATAGTGGTAAGAGCAAAAGCGATGTGAAGGATGAGCCATTGAGCCAGGTTTTAGATGCCCTTAAACACTGGTTCCTGAGCTAATGCCTCACCTGGCTCATGCCTTCAGCCGACCCTCAGGACACTGCTCAAAACTGCTTCACTTTATCCACCAGACACACAACATAAGAATAGCCATAATGAGTCAGACCGATAGTCCATCTAGCCCAGCATCCTGCTTCCAGCATTGGCCAATCCAGGTCACAAGTACCTGGCAGAACCCCAAAGAATAACAAGATTCTGGAACCCTAAAGAGTAACAAATTCTGTGCAGAATCCCAAAGAGTAGCAACATTCCGTGCTACCAATCCCAGGGACAAGTAATAGTCCTCTGCATTATGAACATGAGCACATATGAATAGCCATACTGTGTCAGACCAATGGTCCATCTAGCCCAGTATCCTGCTTCCAGCAGTGGCCAATCCAGGTCACAAGTACCTGACAGAAACCCAAATAGTAGCAACATTCCATGTAGAACCCCAAGGAACAGGAAGATTCTGGATTCCTAAAGAGTAACAAGATTCCATGCAGAATCTCAAAGAGTAGCAACATTCCATATAGAACCCCAAAGAATAGCAAGATTCTAGAATCCTAACAGTGAAAAGATTCCATGCAGAATCTCAGAGTAGCAACATTCTATGTAGAACCCCAAAGAATAGCAAGATTCTGGAATTCTAAAGATTAACAAGATTCCGTGCAGAATCTCAAGAGTAGCAATATTCCGTGCTACCAATCCCAGGGACAAGTAATAGTCCTCTGCATTATGAACATAAGAACATATGAATAGCCATACTGGGTCAGACCAATGGTCCATCTGGCCCAGTATCCTGCTTCCAGCAGTGGCCAATCCAGGTCACAAGTACCTGGCAGAATCCCAGGTAGTAGCATCCTATCTCTGATGTCCCTGAGATACAAAATCCGTGAATTCTGTGATTACCATGCTCCAGAGTGTAATGGAACAGCTTGCATGTCTGCGTGTGTGCCCTGGAAGAAGTGCTGTTAACTTGTTCTGCAATCACATAGCTCATAGAAAAGCAACAGCCGTATTATTTTGCCTTAATTTGTATCATTGTTTAAAATTCACCATTT
Source organism: Microcaecilia unicolor (assembly GCF_901765095.1). Taxonomy (NCBI): domain Eukaryota; kingdom Metazoa; phylum Chordata; class Amphibia; order Gymnophiona; family Siphonopidae; genus Microcaecilia; species Microcaecilia unicolor. The sequence continues at coordinate 16,524,213 of NC_044034.1, forward strand.
GGATTTGCTCTGCTGGAAGTGCAGGATGCAAGCATACTACTAAATGATCGATGTACACTTACACATAGAGGCCAGCAGCACGGTGGGTGATGTACAGAGCAAACCCCATTACTGTGACCAGAGAGCATTCACTTGTGATGAGCTTATCACCCCGCTATCATTTTGAAAAGTTGGCTCCTGTGGATGTACACACCACTTGGTTTCTGTGTGCCAGTGGCATAGCCAGACACAGTATTTTGGATGGGCCCAGAGCTAACTTAGATGAGCCTTTCCATGGCATGGCACCCCACAGCTCCCCCCCCCCCCCCCCCCCCGGAGATATTTTAAAAATTATCGATTTTTTCATGTACCCCTCATCACCATATCTCCTCCTCCACGGCATCCCGGCACCTGCCCACCCATCGCTGAACCCTGTCCCCCCCTTGTGTACCTTACAGGCATCCCCGGCGCCTGCAGTGATTCGATTATTGCTGCCTGTGCTGACCCTGCAGGCTTCCATCGGCCGGTCCCGCCAGACAGGAAATGATGAAAGCGAGGGCGGGACCCGGCCGATGGAAGCCTGCAGGTCAGCACAGGCAGCAATAATCGAATCACTGCAGGCGCCGGGACGCCTGTAAGGTACACAAGGGGGGGACAGGGTTCAGCGATGGGCGGGCAAATGCCAGGACGCCTGGAAGATGAGAGATGTTGATGTAGCGTGCTGCTGCTGGGTGGGCCTTAGCCAAGAATGGGTGGGCCTGTGCCCACCCAGACCTACCCTTAGGTACGCCACTGCTGTGTGCATTGTAAAGCACTACTATTTTCAGAAGGGGAAATGGACATTTCCTGAATTAAACGGCATCCAGTTTCACGTCTTTCTTAGTCTTGTAGAGCATAATCCTCTTGGGGAAAATTATAGACCCTTATGAGGTCTTTCCTTGACTGATATATCCCTTCTTTCCCTCTTTATTGTGCTGTCCCTTCTCTCTCCCCCAAGCCAGCTGGCATTGTAATGTGCCAACCTAGCGTTACCGTATTTATGGAGACAAAAAGAGGACAGAAACATTTTAAATGGTTGCTACCTTTACTAAAGAAAAATTTAATTGTAGCAAATGTGTAAACGGCCTTTGGTAAATGACCACGTATCAAAGAGTGACTGGCTTACGCAGCCATAGACAATAATCTACTGTTCAAAAATGTCTGGATTTCAGTTTGACTGAGTCTGAGCCCAAGCATACTACTACTACTATTTAACATTTCTAAAGCGCTAGTAGGGTTACGCAGCGCTGTACAATTTAACATAGAAGGACAGTCCCTGCTCAAAGAGCTTACAATCTAAAGGTACTTGTCAGAAGAGCGGATGTCCCTCAACAACTTTGCAGGGTTGCCAGATTTAAATAATTTTTCCGACCCAAACCAGCCTCTAAACCCGCCCAAAAACTGCACACCCCGCCCCCGCCGTCACCAACCCCGCCCCCGCCGTAATCAGCTCCACCCCTGACGTCATTAACCACGCCCCCCCCCACAGGGTGAAAAACTGCAGCCGGCGAGGAAAAAAACCCCGTCCAACGGAAAAGAAAGCCGCCCAAAAAACCGCGACCCTAGGCGGGCAAAAATTTCCCGCAACGGGTCGCGGAAAGCCGCCCAATTGGGCGGGAAAACCGGCCATCCGGCATCTTTGTTTATCTGACTTATGAGATACGTGTGAAAGTTGTGCTGCATGAACAAAATTCCTTTGACAGAGTCAACCAGTAGGGAAACAGAGAGATCTCTCTCTCTAGCGCCCCCATGTGTCCAGACTGACTAATAGGCCAGAGATGGTTTCTCTCATTATTTGGGTAGCTGTCGGTCAAAGGCACACAAAAGAAAAAGAGGCTATTTTCCTAAAAATTAAAAAAAAAACCTGGAGGACATATCTAAAGAAGTCCAAACGAAGGACGCGTCCTCTTAAAAGAGGATGTATGGTAACCCCATATCAACCTCCCATTGGAAGGGGCCTGGCTGGCTTGGGTTGATGTGATGTCACTTCTGTGAGCATAATTAATGCAGTATTGTTTTGGAAAATCATGAGCAGGTGCAGACGATTCACTAAGTAACACTTCCTCTTCATAAATCCAGGAAGGACACGTTGTCCTGAGGAAGGCAGGTGCATGCGCTAAGTCTTTTCTTGTTCTGCTGAATAGAGTAATGACATATCAGGAGCATATCACGGTGCTCGTATTTACAAGAGGCACTATAAATATCTCACCACGGTGTGCATTTCTCAGCCTTTTTGCTTTCAGAGAACCATAAACAGGCTGTCTCATATAATCTGGACCTTCCTTCTCCTGAATATTACAGGAAACTTCTCAAAACCTCAAGAGGGTGATGACACGCAGAACTAACAGGCACAAATGAAATCTTGAGGCCTGTTCTATCATCTACTGTGCGGCTGGAAATAATTTCTAGTTTTGTTTACCCACCTTTTTCCCTTCAGAATATTTTAGGAAGGTATCGGTGGCCTCTCATTGGTCAGGGCTGAGGGTCATAAAAACGTAAGCATTGCCATACTGAGACAGACCAAAGGTCCGCCCAGTATCCTGTTTCCCCAACAGCATCTTTCCGCCCCCCACTCCCCAGCACTACTCCTGTCTCCCTCCCCCTGGCACTTCTCTTATTTCTTTCCCCCCTCCCCAGGTCACCCACCACCATTCAGCAGTTGTTGTTCTCTCCCTCCGGTTTCCACCTCTGCGTAACAGCGCTGCGTAACCCTAGTAGCGCTTTAGAAATGATTGTTGTTGCCGAGCCGGCTATATTAATTATACAGCAAAGCCGCCCCTTACAAAACGCCATACAAAAAATATTCAAATTCTCTCTCTGCTCTCCCCATGCAGAATTATCACCATCTCTGTCTCTCCCCCTCCCATCCCCTTATCCAGCACTTCCCCATCTTTCTCACTCTGTTCCCCTCATGCGGTATTACCATCCCAGTTTCTATTCCACCCCTCCCACCCCCTTATCTCTCTCTCTTTCCCCCACACACCATTTAGCATTACCCCTGCCTTTCTCTAACCCTCCCCTCATGTAGCATTGCCTCTGCCTCTCTCTGTCCCCTTATTTAGTATCCCCCCTGCGCTCTGGAACTCTTTGCCAGAGGATGTAGTAACAAGTTCCTGGAGGAAAAGTCCATAGTCTTTTTTAGACAGACGTGGGGAAGCCACTGTTTGCTCTGGGATTGGTAGCATGGAATGTTGCTACTCTTTGGGTTTCTGGCAGGTACTTGTGACCTGATCACTGTTGGAAATAGGATACTGGGCTAGATGGACCCATTGGTCTGACCCACTATGGCTATTCTTATGTTCTGTCTACCCCACTTTAGCATTGCTCCTGCCTCTCACTGTACCCACCTACCTAGCTAGCATTGCTCCTGTCTCTCTCTACCCATTCTCAACACTGCTCCTCCCCCCCCCCCCCCCCGGCTTTCTGCACACTGCGGCTACTTCTTCCAGACCCATCCCACCTCCGATATAACTTCCACTTTGGGAGGATGTGAGACCGGTCCGGAGGAAGCAGCTGCAGCATGCAGAGAGCCACAGATGTGCATGGCTTTGCTGTATAGTATACGGCAGCCTCCAGAGATATGATGAGGGAGGGAGGGAGGGAGAAGGAAAGCGCTACAGCTTGAGAAACTGCTTAGAGGGGAGAGAGAGGCAGGGAAGGTAGTGATGGCTATGGTGCTGGGGCTGCGGGCTCCTAGGCATGCGAGGCTTTGGGCAGCCGCCCAGAACTAAGACTGGTCCTGAAAGAGGATGGGGGCCTAGACCCTCGAGGCCCCCCCTCATAACTACGTAGTCTCTTCCCCTGCCTTTAAACCCAGAATCAATATCCCCATTACAATACGCATGGCATAGATCTGTAGTGAAGGTGTTTCTGGGATGGGAGTGGATCAGAGAAGAAGCCACATATGTAGTTTGGTATTTCAACTACAAGTAGGGATGAGCAGCAGTGACGTAGCCACAAGTGGACCTGGGTGGACTTAGGGCTCAGGCCCACCCAACATTAGCACACGTTTAGCGGTAGCCGGTGGGGATCCCATGCTCCGCCAGCTGAAGACTTCCCCCTGATGGTAACGAAACACTACTGTCCACAATACTGGCACCTGCGCATGCTCAGCTTTTAGCGCATGCCTGCTACAGACTGCCAAGGTGGAAAGGAGTGTTTTTTCACCAGCTGAGATCATTTTTTTTTTGGTGGTGGTGGGGGGGGGGGAGGGAACACTTGGTGCCCACCCACTTCTTGCCTAGGCCCACCCAAAATCTGTTGTCTGGCTACGCCTCTGATGAGCAGCCAGAAAATATTTGTTTCATATCATTTCCGGGAATTTATCATTTTATTCGTTTTCGTTTGCCCATTTTGTTGTTTTGTCATTCACTGGTGCACAATATGGGAAAAGTGAGTGCGCTATTTTCCTCCGTTTGCACGATGCGCAATGGTTCCTGCATGCATGTTGGTTCCACTATCGAGAAATAGTGCGCACTGCATTCAATAAATGGTGCCCACATTTAGGTAGCAGAAAAAAAATGAGTGCAGAACGGTATTCTAGAAATGGCGCCCCGATTTGAGCGCTCTTTGTAGAATTATACAATATCGCTTACAGCCCATTCCCGTACCCAAATTTGGATACCATCTGATACCTAGCGTAAATGCCAGCGTCCAACTCTTGGGATTTGGGCGCTGGAATGGCGCTATCCTATAACTCCGCAAACACATTTTTTGGACTGCTCCTACCACACCCCTGGCCATGCCCCCTTTGCCGTTGTACACTAGAGCATTTAGGTGCACGGGGTTATAGAATAGTGCGCAGGAAGATGTGAGGACAAAATCTAATTAATGCCAATTAACTGCAATAATTGTTAACATCAATTTATTGCTAGTTAGTGGCTTGTTAGGAAATTGATTTGCATCTTTGATCTGCACGCAAATATGAATGCCTAACTTTGGCTGCCTTATATAGAATTCGGGGAATAGTACGGACTATTATCAGTAAATTATTTATTATTATTTACTAGTAAAAAAGGCCCGTTTCTGACACAAATGAAACGGGCGCTAGCAAGGTTTTCCTCGGAGTGTGTATGTTTGGGAGAGTGTATGTGAGAGTGACTGTGTGAGACAGAGTGAAAGTGTGTGTGTGTGAGAGAGAGTGAGTCTGGGTGTGTGTGTGTTTGTGAGAGAGTGTGTGTGTGAGAATGAGAGTGTGTGCAAGTGTGTATGTGAGACACAGTGTGAGAGAGTGTGTGTGTGTGTGTGTGTGTGCGAGAGAGAGAATGTGTTGAGACACAGATTCTCTGTGAGAGTGAGTGTATGAGACCAAGCGAGTGTGTGAGTGACTGTGTGGCACATAGAGAGTGAATGTGATACAGTGTGAGACAGAGTGTGTGAGAGTGTGAGTCAGAAAGACATTGTATATGAGAGAGAGAGTGTGAGCCCTGCCCTCCCAATCCATGCCCATCTGTCCCCTGCCCCCTCCATTCATCCTTTTCCAGCAATTCCCCTCTCCCTGAGCCCTGCCCTCCCAATCCATGCCCATCCATGCTCTCTGTCACCTGCCCCCTCCATTCATCCCTTCCAGCAATTCCCCTCTCTCCCTGAGCCCTGCCCTCCCAATCCATGCCCATCCATGCTCCTCTGTCCCCTGCCCCCCCATTCATCCCTTTCCAGCAATTCCCCTCTCCCTTCCATGACCCCCCCTCGCATCCATGCTCCTCTCTCCCATGTCCCAGCCTGGCCCGCCCTCTTCTTCCCCCCCTTCGCATCCATGCCCCCCCTTCGCATCCATGCTGTCGTTTCTCCCCTGCCCTCCCGCTCCCATTGTTCAACTTTACTGCCCACCCTCTTCTCTCCCCCCAACATCCCTTTTTTTTTTTCTTTTTAAATTTACCTCCGTGGCGGTTCCGGCAGCGCAGCGTCATGGAAGAGGCGGCGCTCCCGACGTCTAGCCTTCCCTTCGCTGTGTTCCGCCTTCTTCTGACGTCATCCTTGACGTCAGAAGAAGGCGGAACACAGCGAAGGGAAGGCTAGAGACATCGGGAGCGCCGCCTCCTTCCCTGACGCTGCGCTTCCGCAACCGCCACCACGGAGGTAAATCTAATATAATAAAACGCACCGTGCGTGGGTGCGATCCATTTGTTTGTTTTTTTTTCCGCCCTCGACGTCATGACGTTTGACGCGAGGGCGGGGCAGAGACGGCTGGCTGGCTTCACACCATGAATCCACGAACCCTACAGGGAGTGTTTGAGTGACTTCAGAACGTTGTCTTCAGAACGTTCACGGTGCATTTTATTATATTAGATTGTATTTGTACCCCACATTTTCCCACCTTTTTGCAGGCTCAATGTGGCTTACAGAGTATAGATATTATAACGTCGTTACATGATTTAAAAAAAGTCGATCACAAGCAGAGGTGAAAGAGGATTTAGATGGAAGGCGTTAGGTAAGGTCATGTGAGAGGTGTTTTTTGGTGTACTTGGGTGGTTTAAGGAATGATTTGTTTCATTGAGGGTGACTTTTGTAGGCTTTGTTGAAGAGATGTGTTTTCAAAGCTTTGCGAAAGCTTTGAACCCCCCCCCCCCCCCCCCCCCAAATGTCATGTTTTTTCTGCACATTTTCAACTGGTCACAACATAAAACAACATTGGATACGGCCATGACATTTCCTATGTCATTGCAAACGATAGCCCATCAGTCGCTGATGCAGATCCCTTCAGGTACTTTTCCTTACTGACTATATGAACCTCATTCATTTATTTTGAATATTCAGGGTCACTCTTTGCCTCCTGCGGCGTTTGGACATAGTGAGAGAATGAAGAGATGTTACTTTACTTTATTTTCGTTTGTATCCTGCATTGTCCCACATACCGGTAGTTTCAATCTAGCTTACACAAGTCTGAAGTACATTTGTTACAATTTGTATGGAATAATTGGTTATAGGTCGTACAGTACAAGGTGAGAATGAGATTAATAGTTATCTAGTGTTCAACAAAGTTTTATGTATTTATAGTTGCTTCAGTGAGGCATGATACGAGTTTGGATGGGTTGGGTGATGAGAGCTTAATTCTGTTCTGTCCGTTGTCTTATTCATGTGGTGATTAATTTGGTAGTATGATTGGTTAAGTTGGTTCAATGGGAAAAACTTCTTGAAAAAACGGGCTTTCAGGTGTTTTCGGAAGATTAGGTAATTATCTTTCAGGTCTTTCAGTAGTGGGTTCCATGTTTTGGTGCAGACTTATGAGAAGCTGGACACGTATGTTGATTTGTATTTGAGGCAGGTAAGGTAGGATCTCACTGATTTATTTGCATTTTGGGTTGGTAGATCTATTAACTTGGTCATGAGGCTCGTTGAGTGAAGAAACTTTTTCTTCACTCAACGTGTAATTAAACTCTGGAATTCGTTGCCAGAGAATGTGGTAAAGGCGGTTAGCTTAGCAGAGTTTAAAAAAAGGTTTGGGCGGCTTCCTAAAGGAAAAGTCCATAGACCATTATTAAATGGACTCAGGGAAAATCCACTATTTCTGGGATAAGCAGTATAAAATGTTTTGTACTTTTTGGGATCTTGCCGGGTATTTGTGACCTGGATTGGCCACTGTTGGAAACAGGATGCTGGGCTCGATGGACCTTTGGTCTTTCCCAGTGTGGCAATACTTATGTACTTATGAGAGGCCAAAAGACAGTTACACGGTGTTGAAAAGAGGAATGCCTACCTATGCAGAGCACTGAGGCCCTGATATCAAATTCCCCATGCTGTTCCAAAGTAAACAGCACTGAAAAATTACCAACGGAATAGCACAGGAATTAAAGCACTGATAATCAAAACTAATAAAAGTATGCACACTATTAGTTTGATCATCCTGCAGGAGGATTGTGCCTGGGCATGCGACCAAGGCACAGTCCTCCCGCAGGAGTTGTTTGACAGGTCCGGCTGTCAAAAAAAACCCCCAGACCTGTCAAACATTGGGGCTGGAGGCCCCCCGGTGATCCAGCACCCCCCAAACATCCCCCCCCATACCTTGAAGAGACAGAGTGTGTCTCCAAAATGATAATGTCCTGCCCCGCCCAGTGCTTCCTGGGATGCGCTGGGTGGGGCTTCCCTACCTTATAATGGAGTTTCTCTCTTATATGGTAAGGAAGCCCCGCCCAGTGCATCCCAGGATGCACTGGGCAGGGTGCTGCCATTTTGGAGGTGGCACTGGAAGGAGGAGGGAGTGCTACTCTATTTTTTCAAGGTATGGGGGATGCTAGACCACCAGGAGGACCTCCAGCCTTGTAGCCCTCTCTGTCCATGGGGAGGGGCTTGTGGGGGCTATTGTCAGTGGGGACCTTGGGGTCTGGAGGTCCACCAGACCTCCAGCCCCTCATGTTGGGTGGCTTGTGGGAGAGGGGCAGGGCTCCCCATTCCTCCCCAATGCTCTGCAAATCCTAAGTCCAGCTTCAAGCTGGCATAGGGTTTGCCATGCCACCAGTGCCTTTGTTTGGCACGCTGCCCACTGAGCGTTGGGGAGGAATATGTAATGCTCTGTTTAGCATGCATTTTGCATGCTACTTGCGGTCAGAGCCGGCAAGCTCATTGTTTACGCGCTCACCAGCTCTGATCACGGGGCAGGAGCAAACGCGGGCGCTAGTATGGCGCCAATAGCCTCTAGCGTCTGCGTTCTGATCATCGGGGCCTGAGTGAGGCCATTGTGTCATCTCGTTGTCGCGAAGGAGTCACCAGCTGTGCATTCCATCATATCTGCAATGATCACAGACACTGTGGCTTGGGATCTTCTGTTTCCTTTTGCTTTCTTCCGGATTTCCAGCAGAGATTTTATATTTGCAAATTAAGAAGGCAGAGACACGTAAAGGTCCTCTGATAGTCCCGTTTCCCCCCCCCCCCCCCCCCCAACCTACCCAACTGAAATACAAAAAGAAACCTTTGGGATAGGTTTTAAACTATGGCCTTGAAACATGTTTTGGCTTTCATGGAATTATCTGCTCATCCTGGTTGAAGGTCTTTTGAAGGTGAAGGACTCATTGACTGGAATTTGTCAGAGAAAGACGAAAAGAGGCTGATAAGCCGATGAAATGGACAAAACCTTTGGGCAGGGAGGCTTAGACTTTGCATTCTTGGTATATTGATATTTGTAAAGTTCAGCTGACAGTATTCTCCAGAGATTACAAGGAGTGCAAATTTAGCGTGTGTGTGTGGGGGGAGGGGGAGACACACCTTCTGCATGCATTTTCAGCTGAGCGCTGTAACTGCTGTTTAATTAATGCACCGATGGGAAAGTGTGTGGAGCTATGACTAAGGGTGTAGCATTACAATTTTTTTTATTTTTTAAGACATCTTGCAAATTGATTACATCTTGATTAATACAATCAATGGCTAAGTCACGTAGACTATTGCAACGGAATTTACGCTGGATGCAAAGAACAACTTACAAAGAAACTCCAAACCCCTCAGAATACAGCAGCCAGACTAATATTTGGCAAATCGCGATTTGACAGTGCCAAGCCCCTCCGTGAAAGACTGCATTGGCTGCCAATCAAAGAACGTATTACTTTCAAAATCTGCACCCTGGTCCAAAGGATTATCTATGGCCAAGTCCCAGGATATATGACAGATCTTATAGACCTACCACTCAGAAATATAACCAGATCATCTCGAACATACCTAAACCTCCACTATCCAAGCTGCAAAAAAATTAAATACAAAACAACCTATGCGTCCAGCTTCTCCTATACAAGCACACAATTATGGAACGCACTGCCTAAATTTGTGAAGACAACCTACGACCACCTAAACTTCAGGAAATCATTAAAGACCTACCTGTTGAAAAAGGCATATCCCACCGACCCAACATAAATGCCTGCACTCTGCAACACAACATAACCAAAGCTTGTACTGGACACTAAATAATCTTTCCTCTCCTTGATTCCCATTGTAACTGAAATATATGTTCCTTAATCAACCATAATACCACCTGTATTTGTTTCTTTACCGGACTGGCGAATGCCTCTACGACTAATATTCCGCCAGTGTCGTTATGCTCATATTAGCCCTCTCCTCAAGTCACTTCACTGGCTTCCTATCCATTTCTGCATACAGTTCAAACTCCTCTTATTGACCTATAAGTGCATTCACTCTGCAGCTTCTCAGTACCTCTCCACTCTCATCTCTCCCTACATTCCTCCCCAGGAACTCCGTTCACTGGGTAAATCTCTCTTATCTGCACCCTTCTCCTCCACTGATAACTCCAGACTCCGTTCCTTTTATCTTGCTGCACCATATGCCTGGAATAGACTTCCTGAGCCGGTACGTCAAGCTCCATCTCTGACCGTCTTCAAATCTAAGCTAAAAGCCCACCTTTTTGATGCTGCTTTTAACTCCTAACCCTTGTTCACTTGTTCAGAACCCTTATTTTATCATCCTCACTTTAATATTCCCTTATCTCTTGTTTGTCCTGTTTGTCTGTCCTAATTAGATTGTAAGCTCTGTCGAGCAGGGACTGTCTCTTCATGTCCAGTGTACAGTGCTGCTTACGTCTAGTAGCACTTTAGAAATGATAAGTAGTAGTATTAGTATTATGTAAGCCACATTGAGCCTGCAAATAGATGGGAAAATATGGGATACAAATGTAACAAATAAATAAAAATTATTCCAAGCAAATGGCAAAAACTCTTCAGGTCCCTTTTTAGCTGTTTATTAGTTTCCAAAAATGTGTTTTTGTGTTTCACGTGTAGGTGAGGCCCCTTGTGCAGAGAGTGGTCATGAATACAACACTTCAGGATTCATTTAGCTCTTTCTTCAGGGCAATTCCATAGTGGAAACCAAATGGCAAGATTTATTAGAAGAGTCAAGGAAACAGCGGGGCGAACGACCCACAAGATCCAAAACAGCGGTAATCTGCTCCTTTTATACCTCAAGATTTGAAGAGTCTTCGGGAAGATTTTCACAGTGAGGCACATTAATGAGGGCCGTAGCCAAAACCTTCCTTTTACTAAGCTACGGCAAAGAGTGGCCTTAGCGCTGCCTCACACGGGGTTTCCCCATGCGCCAAAACCATTTTTCTCACAGCCGTTAGATTTGATTTTCCATTTTGTTTTATAAATGGCCATGCAGTAATGTTGCAATTAGAAAAAATGACCACATGAGCTCTTATCAGCACACAGTTTGTAGACAGTAAGGGTAGAGTCTCCACTAGGTGGATGAACGCTAAATCCCATGAGGACATACAGACTGCTGAAGAAAGAGGCAACTTGTCGTTACACTAGATTTGAGCTTCACGATCTTTCAGGTCCTTTTTGAGGCCAAAAGCATTGGATATTTCTGTGTTAATCTTCTTTGTGTATTACCCAAGGCGGACAACCTTTTAAACAACGTTTTTACATTGTCAAAGACTCCCGAGGCAGGCCTGTGGCCGAAACACAGTACTGTGTCGAGTCTACAATAAAGTTTGCTCCGTGAAATCATCTCAGTCTCCATGTCCTGAAGTCATTGGTCCACTTCCCACATTGTTTTTTTTTGTAGACAGTAAGGGCTCACATGGTAATCCTGCACTAGCCAGTTTGCACGTAGTAATGTAGCTATGCTAATGCTCACTGACGCACCCCTTCCAAAAAAACGTTTTAGCATGTGGATTAGCACAGGGGCAGTGGAATGCCTTTTTCTTTGGGGGAGCCCAAGTTCCACTCCTGCTTTGTCCCCAACAGCATCCCCCCTTCCCTTACCTACTATCACATAGCCCCCTCACCCATGGTGTCTAGCATCTTTCTTCTCCCTAACTTTCAACCTCCCCCCCCCCCACCTGACACACACTTGGTGTCCAACATTCTCTCCTTCCCTAACTCTAACCTCCCCCAATGGTGTCCAGCGTTTCTCTATTCCCTACCTTTCAACTCACCCTTCCTCCATGGTGACCAGAAATTCTCTCCTTCCTGCCCTCCCCCCACCTCTTCAGCATTACTCCCCTATATCCCCCCCATATGCAATGTTTTTCTCCTTCCTTCCCTCCCCACCTCTTCAGCATCTCTCTCCTTCTTCCTCCCCCTCCCCATTGTCCAGCATTCTGTTCTTCATCCTGCCCCCCCCCCCACCAGCTGTTGAGTTTCCATGGAGTGGGTGATGCTGAAAAAGCAACATAGCCAGCCGCCATGGGACATCAAGCTTCTGCATAAGCTCAAAGCCTGCCAGCTTCCGTCCCCTCCAAACATCCCCTAAGAAGGAAAAAGAAAGTACATAAGTATTGCCATACTGGGACAGACCAAAGGTCCATCAAGCCAGCATCCTGTTTCCAACAGTGGCCAATCCAGGTCACAAATACCTGACAAGATCCCAAAAAAGTACAAAACATTTTATACTGCTTATCCCAGAAATAGTGGATTTTCCCCAAGTCCAATTTAATAATGGTCTATGGACTTTTCCTTTAGGAAGCCGTCCAAACCTTTTTAAACTGTGCTAAGCTAACCGCTTTTATCACATTCTCTGGCAACGAATTCCAGAGTTTAATTACACGTTGAGTGAAGAAAATTTTCTCTGATTTGTTTTAAATGTACTACTTTGTAGTTTCATCGCATGCCCCCTAGTCCTAGTATTTTTGGAAGCATAAACAGACGCTTCACATCTACCCATTCAACTCCACTCATTATTTATAGACCTATCTTATCTCCCCTCAGCCGCCTTTTCTAGTGACCACAGAGGGGGGGGAGGGAGAGGAGAGAAATGCTGGACACCACTGGGGGAGGGGTGGAGAAAAGAAATGAATACATCCCAGGGAAAGAAAATTTTGGAGCCGCCATGGCACCTGTGGCTCCCTCTGTTCCAATGCTTCTGGATTAGCACATACTAAATTATGCCCGGCACATGTTAAGCTATATTCTACTCTACTCTTCTCTTAATATGATCTCAGAGCATTTCTCATCAAGTCCATAACAAACCATGTCTTTTTTTCAGTTTATTTCCTTCCTTGTTGTTCTCCTGATTGGCTAGGACCCCTTTTTCAGGAAAAAGATTTACAATAGCTCTGACAGCTGAGAGTCAGAAATAGCTTCAGAGGCATCACTCACAGCCAGGGGCTCTTTTTCTAGGGGTATCCTAAAAGCCTGACCTGTTTGTGAGCCCTTGAGGAGTGAACTTGTCCACCCCTGGTCTAGGGGGTGCTCTAGAGCAGGCTTAGAAA